>NC_047652.1:23698510-23793036 GCF_902201215.1 Prunus dulcis | reverse complement strand
TCAATAATATTCCTGTGTTTTTATATCGTTGCCATCAGACCTCATATTTTATTTATAATGTATTCTAAGCATTTCATTAACTGCCATAATTGTAATTAAAACTCTATATTAATACCTAAAATGCAAGTTAAATATAAAAGGGAAGTAAAAACCATAGAAGTTAGGCAAGGAAGTTTAAAGTGCAATAATCTGCAGACAGAGAAAACTTTTATCTTGATGTGAATGGAAAAAGTCTGGCTTATGTTTCTTATGCTTCACAATTCATATTCATTGTATACAATTTTCTGTTTAATTTACCCCCAAAAAAAAAAAATTGTTGTTGAATGTCTACCCTATATGTAATATAATATAGTATGAAGAATGGACGAAGAAAAAACTGAATGAAGAATCAAGGAAGAACTGCACTCACTGTTTGACTAGGGCAGCAATACGTCTGCACGTATGTACAAAGATTCTCAATCTAATAAGGTTTTCTTTCTTAGGTTTATGTGGGTTTTAAATTTGAGAGCATTTATGTCTATTTAGGTGAATTTTTTGCTATATTTGAAATATTTTACAAAAACTAACATTTTTTAAAGAGTGCTGCTATTTCCACTCCCTGCCTTATTTTCTCACTCACCTTATCTTCCCACCCACCATGTAAATTGGAAAAAATAAAATCATATATTTCCACCCACCATTATTACTAAAATATCATTTAATTATTAATTCAAGAAAATTCTCTTTGCTAATCCATTAGGGATCCAAATCCTTTGCTTTGGTTTTTCTCATAATTAAAACATACAAATATATTTTTCTTAAAAACATAAATTAAAAAATAAAAGTTATTCTTCAATAAACGTTGAGTTTAATGTCTTTCTTCCTCTTACTTATTCTTCTCTGCAAGCGTCTCTGTCTCTTGAATCCAAAAATTCCATCTCTCATCATTCATTAATACTGGGGAGATATATTTTCTTTATGTGTTTTATTCTCCGCCCTCCCCTCAAAAGCTACCCTTCACCACTGTACTAATTATGGGTTTGATTTTGATTAATATTTTGATAGACCGAAATCGGACACTTTATCTACCCAATAGCATGTTTGTGGTTTTCACATCTGTACGGATGATGGTGTAACTGGTACGAGTATGAAGATAATCTCAACCTCTAGCAGCTCCAATGCAAATTCCCAACCTTTGTTTCCATGGGAGGTTGGTTGCTCTTGTACAGGTGTTCCTTTAGAGTCCCATTAGCCATGTAATCATAAACAAGAACCATCTCATCGTCTTCTTCGCAAAAATCAATCAAAGAGACAAATTGCCTGTGTCTGGGCTTTGAAAGCATCTCAATTTCAGTTTGGAATTCATGAAGTCCTTGTTCTAAAAAAAAAAAGAACAATATATAGAAATGGAACATTCTCCCAAAAATTCCCTCTTTCATTCATTATTTGGCGTCTCTTTGTTTAATTAAGGAATTTTTTTCCTTTTTAATTCTTATGAAACTGAGTTTGTATTTTATGGTTGAGGTTTTTTCTTTAAGTCCTTAAAAGTCATTTTGCAAAGGGGTAAATTTGTCTATAAAATTTTAAAAATAAAGTAGGTGAGGAAATATGACATATGAGTAAAAATAGCAGCACTCTTTTTAAATTGGGGGTCAAATTTTGGCTATTTTTGATAAATTCTCGAATAATACTTGGTCTGCTCCATCTCCATGTTCAAAGAAACTATTAGACGTCGTCGTCAAAATGGAAGAAGAGGTCCTATATATATATATATATATAGAGGGGCTTTCTCTATTACGGATTACTAATTTGCGGATTGAATGCGGATTTCTATTTGGAACCGTTAGATGTCATTGGCGGTGGAGATTTAACATAAAAAACAAAACATAAAAAATACCTCTTTGCACCACCATTTGAGAAACAAAGAAACAACAGGCAGACCCATCCAATCCAGGAGGCCTGTGCTTCTCTATCGTCTTTCCCACCAAAGAAACATTTAACCACATTTCTCTGGCAAAATACTTCAGGTATGTTTGTGGAGTTGATGGGTTTGTGGTTTGGACTATTGGGATTGTGGCTTGGACTGTTGGGGGATTTTATTATTCTTCTTCTTCTTGTGCTTGTGGGTTTCTGGCTTTGATGGTTTTTTTGTGGTTCTGGAATAAAAAAATAGAAAATTATCACTCAAGGTGGAGGCAGGCCATCGCTTGTCAATACCAGCACCAAAGAGGGAGGAGGCTGTGAAGCCTGGGTTTAGGGTCATTTGGGACTTGGTGTCTTCTGTCAAACAAAGAATGGCAAATATTCAGTTATGCTCAGATACGCTCATCTTATTATTATTCTCCAATATGGAGGTATTTATACAAGTACAAAGATGTGTTAACCCTAAATAAAATAGGAAATATATCTAAATTACAATAGAAAGTAAATCTCTATTACAATAGGACTAAATAATAATTGGTAAGTAACCAAAATTCTAATAAAATAAGAAACCAAAATCCTAACTAAGTAAGGACTCTCCAACACTCCCCCTCAAGTTGGGCAAAGATATTTCGCACTCCCAACTTGACAAGCGAGTCATAGAACATCATACTCGATTGACCAATCGAACAACTGTAGAGAAGACTTTGTCATAAACCACAAGTGAAACACTGACAAACCCTAACAAATAGGGCACATAGAAGAGCACATAAAAGTAGAACACAGAAACCCTGTGAACACTGCAGATAAGGCAGAACACAGAAATCTTGTGAGCACGATAATAGGTAAGGTAAAACACAGTAATTCTGTAAGCACGACAGAGGTAAGGCAGAAGCAAAGGCAAAAGGCAAGGTCACAACAACAACAACGACAATGGCCACATCAACGAAAACACACCAGCAAAGACATGAGCAACAATATTGGCACCATAACAGGTATGAGCAACGATACTGGCACCAGCAAAGGACATAGTAGTCAACAGCAATAACAATGACAAATACTTCCATTATTGCAAAGACAACTTCTCTTCACTCCCCCTCTCCTCCTGAAGAGAAGGGGTCATCTGAACCATAAGAAAAGTGGCACTTAAGAAACAGAAGTTGACTGACGCTCAGATGTAGAAGAATCAGCCATAGCAGATAGATAGCTGAATTGAAGGGAATAGATGAGCAACGGTGTCACTCCCCCTCAAATCCGACGATGTATGAGAGTCGAGATTTGGAGAAAGCAACATTGAAAAATAAAGTTGCAGCACCCAAATAAAGTTGCATCTACCTCCCTATCAAATTTGACACTGGTAAAGGGTTGAGATTTGAGAGAAGACAAATTGAAATAATAATAAAAAGACTCAAACATGCCAGTCTCATGGTAGAAACAAATGCAAGAGGGGAATGTGGTAGCATACGGTTGTCCAGTGAAGAAAAAACTTTAGAAAAAGAGAATAGTAAGGGAGGAAACCCAACAAATCATGAACAAAGACAAAGACAAAGATAAGGTGCTAAAAAAAAAAACAAAAAACAAAAGAAAAATCAACACCCACCAAAAGAGAGAGAGACAAAATTTTAAATATATATAGAACCTTTGTAAAAGAAAGAGGAGAAGCATAAGGCATCACGGGAGTCATACAGCAGCGGAAACATAGGAATGGGACTGAAGATATGACAAAGATGAAGAGATGGTGTGGGGAAAGAACACAACAAACACCAGGCATTGGGCATAGACAAACAAAAGAGATAAACATAAATAAAAGAGAGCTAAATAGAGCAAAGAGAGAAATAGAGAAAGGGTGCTCAAAACTGAGAAGCGGAAAGACAATTCAAGAGAGTTGCCGAAGAAGATAGAGACCGGCAGAACAGTCAAAGGAAAGGCTCGGCGAGCGGTGACGAGGCTCACGGAGGAAAGCAACGGCTCGATGAGCAGTGACGAGGCTCACGGAGTAAAGAGACTTGTTATGAAGTTTCAAAGATAGAGAAGCTGAAACATCAAGAAAGACCATCTGCCATACAAAGATGAAAAATAAAAATTTTGGAACAATAGCAAAGAAGCATGTGAAGGCTAGGTGCGGTGATAACACATATGAGAGGATGAACAAAAGAAGATGACTATACAAGATGAAGACCCATGATGGGTTAGGGATGAGGAGTGCCAACGACTCTCAATTTGGCAGAGGTTATCACAGGTTAAGAACCTGGCTATGATACTATGTCAAATAAAGTAGGGCAAATATTCAGTTATGCTCAGATACGCTCATCTTATTATTATTCTCCAATATTGAGGTATTTATACAAGTACAAAGATGTGTTAACCCTAAATAAAATAGGAAATATATCTAAATTACAATATGAAGTAAATCTCTATTACAACAGGACTAAATAATAATTGATAAGTACCCAAAATTCTAATAAAATAAGGAACCAAAATTCTAACTAAGTAAGGACTCGTCAACATCTTCTGCGTCTAATTCTATCAGTATAAGGAAAAAAAGAAAGAGAAAAAACCGTTGAGAGAATCTTCTGAGAGATTTGAGAGGTTGGTGCCTCTTGGGTTTGCTGTCAGCAAAAATAAAAATAAAAACTAAAGAAAAATTAACTCTTGTGGAGAAGCTCTTATTGTTTGCTGTCAGTGACTACACTTTAATTTAGTTTGGTTCTCAAATTCTGTTCTTTGAGCTATGGCCCCTTAGTTTGGAGTAAAGCTTGGAGCAAAATTCTTCAGGTGGGAAAGAGAACTCCGAAATGCACGGGGAAGAAATGTTTCTTTGGTGGGAAATACGAAAGAGAAGCACAGGTCTCTTGAATTGGATGTGTCTGTCTGTTGTTTCTTTGTTTCTCAAATGGGGGTGCAAAGGGGTATTTTTTATGTTTTGCTTTTATGTTAAATCTCCACTGCCAATGACATCTAACGGTTCCAAATAGAAATCCGCATTCAATCCGCAAATTAGTAATCCGTAATGGAGAAAGCCCATATAAATAAATATATATATTTATATTTTAAAGATACCCAAATTTTACAGATTTCACACGAGGACATTATATTATATTAATTAAACATGAAACTGTTTATAATTTTCCTCCATCCATCACAGTAAGATCATATAGGTTGAAACAAGTCAAGCAGTCGAACTATAGAATTTGTAAATAGCGCCAATACACACTACATAGTTCCGGTAACAAAAGATGCATAAGCCAATCTCATTGGTGTTTCTGTATAACCATCTATTTCAAGGCCACAGGAGCCCAAATATTTTAGGATCACAATCTACAATATGCACTTATCTCTGCGATCAATCATCAGTGCCAAAGTACCGATCACCAAATTCACCCATTCCTGGTATCACACGGAATTCTTCATTCAGTGCAACATCAATCTCTGAAGTGACAATCTTCAACGATGGAAACCGTTTGGAAACACAATGGATTCCTTCAGGGGCCTAAGGCAGAAGGAAACAATGGTAAAAATAATCAAACAAATGTTGACATTGTACAGAAAAACAGTGTCGGTCAGCATCGAGAAAAACTCACAGAGATAAGGTTTAAGAATATTATATGTGCTTCAGGAACTCCTTTCTGTATGAGAAGTTCAATAGCCTGGTTAGCTGAGTTACCTACAAGCCAGTAATGTGGATTGTCACTTTTCACTCACAAGCAAGCAAAAGTTCAAAAGAATGCCCTTCTCAGCAGGATGGGTCAGGAATTTGATAAACCAAGCCTATTTTTGTTTTTAATTTGAAATTCTTAGAGTAACTAATATATACATGAAAAAAAAAAAGAGTCCAGTGCCCAAATTATGAAAATAAAAAACGGACTCCGATTTCTAGCTAGCAAAAGCCAACATGCCCTGCACATTTCAATTTCCACATTCTGCAGTATGTCTCACAACATACTCTTTGGCAGGAATGGCATAAGACATAATAAACAAATGATGTTATCTTTCTATCACTCCTGTGCATCTTGAGCAATGAGAATAAGAAAACACTAGAGTCCAAAAGTTTTCTTCCATCACCAACTACATTTTTTCTCAATATATGCAGGTACCAAAGAAGGACAACAGAACTTCAAAGGAAACCAATGGGATTACCTGTAGCAAGGACGGGGTCTAGAAGCAGGACATGGCGTTCTGAAATATCCTTGGGAAGCTTCTCGTATATAAGCTGCTTAAGTTATAGTTACTCGGTTATACACAATTTGTATTAAGTTTGAGAGGGAGGGGTTAGCTCTTCGTAATTTTTCTCCTACTTCAGAAACAGTTATAAGGTTACCTGTTTCCCATTGTCTCCATCACGGTGAATCAGAATCTTTCCAATTTTTATTCCTTTGCAGCATGCACGTAATGCATTTTCCATGCTCTCACCACTTACATAATAAACATGGAAAGATAGTTAAGACCCGACAACACATATTTTGCCTGCCGGATAAATAAAACTTTTAAAATCAATACCTGATTTAAAGCTCACCTTCGAACAATTGAAACCCCACACAATTTCTTGCAGAAATCAACCCCAGTATATACTGATGCTGAAATAGAATAAATACAAAATTTCAAAGACATAATACTCTTTACTTAAATAAACATTGGATGTGAGCTTCACAATCCAATCATTCAACTAGCAACGCACCTCCCCCTCCAACGGAAAATCCAAAATCCTCCCAACCCAAAACAAACAAAGTTCTGAATCGAGTATGGAGCAGGAAATAAGAGGGTAAAGACATGTAATCAACATACCTGTTGGAGTTACTACTTGCTTCTCTGTGAATGGCAAATGGCCAAGGCCATGCTCCACAACCTAGAGGCCACATCAAAGTATAAGAACAAAAAAGCTGAACTCTGGTAGGTTAATGAAACTTGACTAAGCCTGAAACGGAAAATACCAGACGAATTAGCCGATCTGAATAAAATACAAAGTCATGCTTTGATATTTCTCGGTCTCGAATCAGTGTATGCATACCTCTAATCTGTAACATGAGAAAAACTCGATTAAGGACTATAAAGAGATGAAAGTGAAGAAACAGTCATCGGATTGCAGACTGTTGGGACAACCTTTCAGGTTACAGGGTCCATCATAATGCAAGTGACATAAATATTCAAATAAACTTGGGCCAGTCAACCATGAAATCTGATTGATCACACTTTTCAGCGCTGAAATTTAAATATTTGGTTGGAGGTGGACATAGAAGGTGCCCAGAAAAGGGGTTTGGAAAGTTCTCTCACTGATATGCCATAAGCCCAGAAACAGAAACCAAGTTGACATAACTATCTTTAGCCTTCACCTACCAGACACATACCCTACCCAACCCAACTCATCTGACGCTGCTTTGTATAATCCACAATCTCACTGTTTTCTGCACTCAGAGTTGTACAGTTATTCTAGTTACTGGCATTTAGTAGTAGAATTTTTGGGCCAAAGCTCAACGAAAAACAAGGCCAATAATTGAATTCAACATACAATAAATAATTTGTACTTGAGAGTCTTAGGATCAACAACCATAGCCAAGACTACCAAATTCCTAATGCCCCCAAAAGACAGAAGGTGAAGAATATGTCTATAACACCAAATCACAAATAAAACAAAAGGCATACCTGAAATGTTGACTGAATAACATACATATTGGGATAAATTTTGCAGAGGTCATGCTGACCAAGCTTTGTTTGAATATGTTGCACAATCAAATCAATGGCTACATGATTATCACCACCACGGGGAATGATCACATCAGCATACTTCTTTGATGGGTGAACAAAATCATCAAAAGCAGGCTTGACAAACTTGGCATACTGCACAATTAAAATAATGCTACCAATGTGATTTTAAGAGTTGAAACAATAAAATCTCAGCGGAATTACAAGGCAATTAAACCATAAAAGAGCCACCCTATGTTCTTACTCAAATCCACAGAAAATTATGATGATTCAATTGTGTGCAAGGAGACTGTTCAAGCATGGGGTCTTACCATTTCAAGAACAGAGTTTATGTCCCTCCCCCTCTCAACTGTGTCTCGTCTTATTCTACGAGCAAGCCTTACATCAGCATCTGGACAAAAACAAGATAACAAATATTCACAGAGAGAGAGAAAGAGAGAGAGAGAGAGAGAGAGAGAGAGAGAGAGAGAGAGAGAGAGAGAGAGAGAAAGAGAGAGCATAATCTAAAAAAGGTTATGACCTGCTCCTCATGCGCATACAGAGACTGGCCAACCCATAAAGTTGGATGGGAATAGAAGCACTCTTAAAGAACGAATGTTTGATAATAACCTATAGGCAATTTTGAGTTTATATAAATTTTTAAAAACTGAAGCCATTCTATATGGACCGGCAAAAGGTAGAATATATTATTCGCCACCCAAGTGCCTAACGCCTATGGTTTATAATCAGCATAAATTGCTAATTGGCAACTGAATCTTAATAGGCAGTACAAGAACACGCAACCAGCTCTGAAATTCCTTGCCTTCTCTGGATTTCTTTGATCAATATCTATTTCTATTTCTTTGTCGTAACATATACATTTGATTACAGAGGAATTGCTAGACCTATACAAGAAGGCATAATGTCCGTACATAGCACTCAAACTAACATGCCATGCAAAGCAAAACAATCATGGAAATCTAAAAGATGAGATGACCATAAAGGAACATAACAAGACAATAAAAATAATGACAACGACAAAAATTTAGAAAGAGAAAATCAAACCTGTATCGACAAAAATCTTCATGTTCATCAGATTTCGGACACGTTGATCGTGGAATACCAGAATTCCCTCCAAAATTATTACATCGGAAGCATTCACCTGAAAAATCAGTAAATAAAATGATTAAAAGGGAAGAAAACGACAATTAGAAGTCAAAACAAACCTTGAGAAGAGTAAAAATGGTAACAATACTAATAATAATGATAGTTAATAAAGTAATATAAGAATAATAATAATAAATAGTACAATGTTACCAGTACACTAATTCTACATGCCAAACAAGCTAGATACTCCTAACAAAAAAAACAAAAAAAAACAAAAAAAACAAAAAAAAAAGGAATAAAAACACATAAATGATTTGAGTACCTGCCGGAAAGTATCAGAACTTCGTCGATGGATCTTAAAATCATAAATCGGAACTTGGACAGATTGGCCACATTTTAGCTTTTGAACGCACTCTAAAAGTTGCTCAGTGTCAAAAGCATCTGAAAAATGCAAGCCATACATAATCAATAAAATTTTACAAATAATGTCCATAGGCTAAAGAAAAACCCCAACAAAACTTTATCTGTCACTCCATAACTGCCAGAGTTGCATAGTACAGATAGAACAGCATACAGCCTAATTTCTTGGCAGCAGACATCAAGAATAGGAAAGTAAATTTGACTTTTTATAATAAAACGATTACCAGGATGATCAAAATTATACTCATGCACCCGTTCAGATTCCTCAGGTGTCAAACCACGGTAAAATGAATCCTACGACACGGCCAAATGAAACTAATCAGAGAATTTTATTAAGCATAAAGTAAAATCAACTAATGACGGAATTTTGCAGGCAGAAAAAGGCAAGGTAAGCATAATGGACACCAAACCCTAACCTGATTGACAAGGACGACCCGATGATCGTGAAGCTGTTGGATGATCATGTCGCAAACCGTGGTCTTACCAGAAGCCGTACCTCCCGAAACACCTAATCAATCACCGCAACAACAATCAAATTGAAAGAAAATGTAGTTGCGGCAGGGATGTGACTGAAACAAATTTAAATTGATTGGATGTTCTGTGAAAATGTGAAGAAAGACGAATGAGAGAGTTAATAGTACCAATGACGAAGGGCTGCTTGGTGGCGTTGGGGTCGGCTGGGTTTGAAGCAGCGGAAGCAGGAGAGGAAGACGATGCAGAACGTGGAGATGAGAGGAGGCCGTCAAGTCGGAGCCCCGAGAAGTGGGGCCCGGACGCTGCCTCCATCACGTAGTCTATGGTGGTCGTCTCCTCCGGCATGGTTTTCACTCTTGCTGTCACTCTCTGGTTGTGTGTTTCGGACTGAATTTGTTACAGCACGACACTTCAACTGCCTTCAAAAATCAAAAGAGCTCAGCGCTGACAGAATAGGACCTTGCAGCTGCGTCACGATTTGTTCGGGCGCCTAGGATTCACGCTTTATTTTTGGGTTTGTCAAGAAATTTTTATATGTTCCGGTACACAACGTGGCTAGTGTATCATCTAATAAATATCGAACATGTGGAATTATTGTCTAATTTACTGTATATCTTTTTATAACATGTGGCGGGCTACATTGCAAATATTTCATGTCTTTTATCTATTAAATAGTACACCAGTCACGTAGTGTATCCGGAACACCAAAAAATTACTCCTTTTTTGATATTGTTTTGAATTTTCTGATTTTGGATTGGCAAAGGAGGAATATGCCAGATCCATTTTTTATCTTCTTTTTTTTCGTGCAAAATTTGTGCGCCAAAACGATGACATCGACCTAACTGTTTTCGATTTTTTTAAATCTATATATTAGCCTCTCCGCACACACTTCTGCACCTACAAGAGGCTTTTTTAAAAAAATTTAAATTTATTTTAAAATTTAAAAATGATAATGGGTAGTTGTGTTCTATAAAAATAAGATATATATTTCTTTTAATTTTAATTTTTTTATATGAAAAAGTGTGAATTTTTCATATTATCCTCATTTAATTAATAATTTCAATTTTTAATATTTGCATTAACTAAGGGCATTTTCTGGTATTTTGAATTTTTTACCATTCTCTGCATTTTGTTTTATATATATACTAGCCTCTCCGCATGCACTTCCGCGCCTGAGGGATTCAAACTACCGAGTGAAGGATTCGAACTCGGGTGAAGAGTGGAGGAGCATATCTACTCTAGCAAACTTGACTAAGTCCATGTATGCTTCTTTTCTAGATGTAACAATAATGGAAAAATAAATAAATTTAAGAGTATATAGGATATGTCTAAGGAGGTTAAGGTCGGATATGTGGAGAGTGGAGTTGAAACCATATAGGATATGTAATTTTTTCTGCAATCAATAGAAGAAAAATTAGTAGGGAAAATCCAACAGGAGATGAGGGTTGATTCATAGTATTGTACAAAAATCAGGCCAGGGTTATATATAGCAATCCCTACCACTTTTATTCTCCTCTTCCTTCAAATTTCAATCACAATGAAACAAAACCAAAAATATCAAGTTCTGAGTTTGAATCACAAACTCAGCACTGGCTATAATTTATCTCCAAAATCCAAATAAAATGATACGTCCATGGTGGTAATAAGTAGACCCAATATGGCAAATACCCTCAAACGAAGTTCAAAACATAGAAAGCAGAACAACGGTTGCAGATAATGCAGCAAGCACAACGAATGACGTAATGGAATGCAGGGAAGTTGAAGCAGGAGAAGCATCAGAAGATGACGACGATGATGATGCCGATGCCGGAGAAGAAGGTGCATTTCCATCGACAGTAGTGATCTTCACCTTCATGCCTTGGCCACAGTGGCCTAAAGTGCCACAAGCAAAATATCGTGTACCAGCCTTGGTCAACTTCACCACGTCATTGCCGCTATTCTTGGAGTCTAATGCACCGCCAAGGTCACAGCTCTTGTAGGCACTCTCATTTGGTAGCTCCACCAAGCTGTGCAGCCCCGAAGAGTACTTGAAAACTGTCAACAATATTAATCACATTGGTTGTGGCATTATTATGCTAATCAAATCCACACTAAAAATATAATTATTAGATAAAGAGGGTTTGTTTACATACCAAGTTGATCGCCAACCTTGAATTTTTGGGCAGATGCCCAAGAGTTGAAGTCTGTGGACTCATCCCAACCTTGGCTTCCTCCAACTGTGAGTTGTGCTGCGAAGCCCTTCTTTGTGATCAAACCTACAAAAACCAACACCAACAAAATTGTGTTCCTGCGCCCCATTCTGTATATTCTTATGTTCTCTCTCTCTCTCTCTCTCTCTAGACTTCTTTGCTTCTAAACTCCTTTCAATGTCTGAGTCTGAGCTTTCCCATGCCTATTACCAACTATATATATACAGGGGAGTTCTGTTTGGTTTATTACTGTTGTTATTATTATAAATTATGAAAAACAATATTTGTAATCTTGATAACTTGGGAAGTTTCATTTTCATAAGATGAACATCAAGGACCCTCCAAATTATCAAATTGCCCCGAGAAGCAAGAGGACTGAGTTTGTGAAATGCGATTATGTTAAGACTTGAGAGAGTTTGGTTTGTCCGCAAAGCAAAACTAGTTGGTGGGCAAAAGGTCGTGGAGGAAGCTTGGCGTTGAAACAAAGCTACCCTGGCGGTGATCATATTCACTCGAAAAGGCCAGCAGCTTGCCCTTGGAACTCAAATTTAAAATCAAAACAAAATGTCAGAATCATCAGACGAACTAAGACAAGGACCAAATGAAGAAAGTCTATTCACTATAGCTTGTGCTCGTCATCATCAATGTCATGACATTGATTGTTTGATTCATTAAAATATTTTGCTCATCAACTTTAAAACCGACATATATTGTTCAAAATTTCTGGATACATTTTACCACAAATTAGAGCTTAAGGTGCTCATGATATGGTTTGCAAGTTGCAGCTGATTTCAACTCAACTTCAATCTCAGTTGTAATATTATTGTTGCTGCTGGAAAAAGGCAGTAACTTGATTGTACACAATGTCCTTGGCATTCAACCCCATGATGAAGTCTGCATGTGCATAGTCTTTTATGTACTGAACAGTCAGCTTGCCCACATCATGAAGCTTAAGAATATCAAGTAAAAGCTCCACGTCCCGAATATCAGAGAGCGAGTCTCGGCCGCCATAGCTGAGGAACAGAGGAAGGTTATGGGGAATGTTGGATAGGTTATAAATTGGAGGGCTAAATTTCCCATAATGCATCAAATTGTAGTCTAGTCTCCCGTAGTTGTATTTTGCCAACACCCCATCTCGCACAGCTGCAAGTTAATTTATGTCACAATTAGTTTAAACAAGTAGTTTAATTGGCACCATTACTTTAAACTGATGGGGTGTAAGTTGGATAAAGGAACTTACTTTGAGCCAAGTGCACCATGTTCCTGGTGGATGTTGACTGAGGCTCATTCTTCAGGAAAAGATCAACAGTGGAAGAATTGAGGCAGCAGTTTTTTCCTTAAATCAGATAAATTTACGGAAGTAGTTAATAGCTTAGCTGCAAGATAATTAATAATTAGAGATAACGAGAAGTGGCTAATTATACCAGTAACTGCTTCTAGTAAGTCATAGCAGTCAACCCCCGGATAAACACACAGAGCATTGAGAAATTGGGCCACAGGCTCCCTGCAATTAAGAGAAACCTCAAATTACACCAAGTTAAAATCCTAATGCTGTGAGATGAAGAGGTATTTAACATTTATTTCATGGTGGATTCTTACCCTTTTGGATTGAACTCGGCAAGACCGAATAGCGTAGTGATCTGTTGGTAAAATCATATGCTTAATTAGAGTTCGTTTGGGACTGGTAAAATCATATCTTAAATTGTATAAGAAATTATTGACTAACAACTGAATGAATTTGTACCTCACCAACAAAGGCCTTTGCAGCAGCCACGCCAAGTGCAGTGTTCATGTGACTCAAATAAGCAATGGGGCTCAACAAGGCTGCCGACTTCATCTGGTCCACCAGTTTCCCATCTGATAACGATGCCAATGCAAACAAAGTACCCTGCCAAATTCACATGGATTCTTCAACATGTTGCATTGCATGTCCTTGATTTGAAATTCAATTTACCAAGATATGTGCATTTTCCTCACCAGTGAATGGCCCACGTAATTAACCTTCTGTCCTGTTTTGCTATACACGAAATCAAAAACAGCTGGTAGGTCAAAGGCCACCAGTTCATCCCAAGACCAATTCCAAAATTTCTGACATGTTTCAAATCACAACTCATTAAGCAATAAGGACATACTACTAAGAAACAGAGAGAGCTGAAGTGAGAGAGTGTATAGTGTAAGAACCGGATCGGAGGGGTCCATGGAAGTATGTCGTCGGCTAAACCTGGTCCCTCTGGTGTTAGCAATCCACACATCAAACCCATTATCAGCCAAAATCAACGGTAGATTTTTATCCGGAGAATTTAAGAGCCAGGTGACTCCATCCTGCACCCACATACACAATATAGAAACCCCTCAATTATGGTCATTACCAAGAGCAGTTATCCGTGTCTTGAATTTTGCACCAATGGAATTATGCCTGAGGCGGTGCATCATTTTTTGGGACAGTTTCTGATGGGATTCTTTTTGCCTCATCAGAAGCAGAAGCAGAAGCAGAGTCTCTGAACCACTTTTTGAAAACTTAAATCCAATTTTTGTTTTGTGTGCACACAAAAACTATTACTTGGTATTTAAGTGGACAAGTTTTGTTCAACAATCTGAACAAATTTGTACGTCTAATCTAAATAGCGTGAAGTCTGCTCTGTTTTCCTCTGTTTCTTTCTTCTTCTTATTGACTTTATAGGCAAACATGGACCCTCTGTTTTGGATCTGCAGCCATTTCCAGGAGCGTAATTCTAGCATCCACTTTTGTAAAGATATTGCTTTTCAATTTGTTATTAAATGCGTGCAAGATGCTAATTTTAAGTGTAGTTTAAGTGACATCATAGGCCATTTGAAAGAATTACAGGGCACATGCTATATTCACTGATAGTGTCCTCTCCCTTTGACTTTTTTCACTTGAATAGTCGAAAAAAGCAACTTTGGTACCAAAATGTGGCACTGAAAAGCAACTTTAATGAATATGTGCAATAATGTTTAATGATCAAAGATCAAACAGAAACAGAAGCAGAAGCAGAATCAGGGTGATGATATGCAGAGCAGAGAAGAAGAGGAAACTTACCACAAGGACACCATGTTGAATTAAGACCGGCGGCTTCTTAGTCCCATTACTATGACGACCTTCTGGGATTCTTTGCAAACTCAGTATGTAACCATCTTGGGTTGTCACCTGAACAACACAAATTAATTAATTCAAACCTAATTGATTGAATTATATGCAGCTACAGTGCAGTGACTTAATTCATCAAGCTCTTACCTGAAGCTCCTGGCATTGGTAGCCATATACAAGCACCGAAGACGCACATATACCGACTGTTGGGGCAGCCGCAGCAGCAGCACGTTTGTGGCCAAGTGAGCTACGAATGGAGGCGTAAGCTCGATGAGGTGCTAGGGCTGCCACCAAGACTAGGAGGCAAAAGCTAGCCAAGGTTGCAGCCATATTATATATACTTTGTGTTCCTTGGTTTTGTTATTGTGATATTGAAAATTGGCTTGTTGAGGGCTTTATATATATAGGCTAGCTGAAGAAAAAGACAGACACAGAGTG
Source organism: Prunus dulcis (assembly GCF_902201215.1). NCBI lineage: Eukaryota > Viridiplantae > Streptophyta > Magnoliopsida > Rosales > Rosaceae > Prunus > Prunus dulcis. Next base: position 23,777,727 of record NC_047652.1, on the reverse strand, counting down.
AGAAAACGAGTTGTTTTTTTTCTTCTTTTCTTTTTCTTTCTTTATCTCCTAATTCATTGCTAGAGTGACGGACTAGTAGGATATACGATGTGATGGGGGGGATTTTCACGTTCATTTCCAGTGATGACAAGGGGAATGGATGTGGGCCCCACTGGGGATGTCCTCTCTTATCATCAAGCAACTGATCATTTGCAAGCAAATTGATCGAGAGCTGGAATTGCAGTCGCAATTTCCAGACCTGAGCTAGCTAGCTAAATCGGTCTGGACTGTATGGGAGGAGTGCATACTCTACTCGTATGGATTAGGATAAAAATCTTCGCGTATGTGGGCTCCACGTTGCGATTTTTGGATTTTGGATTTGGACCCATCTAAAACGGAAATTTTTGGAGAGGTAATGGATAAAAGAATTGGATCAGATTGTATTTGTTTGTCTGTATTCTCAAGGGGTTTAACAAACAGGGCTTCAATTGAATTTACTATATTTTACGTTGAGTTAGCGTTCTGCAACTCAAACAAGTCTGGTGGTGGTGTTCATGTGGATGCATGTGGCTCAGGTTGCAAGACACTTCTTTTTTCTTTTGCTGTTTTCTTTCCTTTCAATCAACCGATGTGAGATCCAAGAGTTGGAAGAACTGGAAGAACAACATTATTTCACATTGAGTTGACCAACTAGCTTTAGGAACCACATAAATGGAAGATTCCTCGCAGCACTTATCTGTTGCTGGCTAGGCTGTGTAGCATTTTATATGGGAAAGGAAATGGCGATCGGTTCTGTTCTGATATGTTTTCAGCACATCCCATGGGATACGGATGTTTAATCCAAATAGTCATAGTGTTTGAAATCAAGTGACGCCATTAATAATAATGTATCATATGTTAACTTCGACCTAATTTTTATTTGTTTCAATTCCATGACACGTGTCAAACGAGTTGCATGATTGCCCCACAGTGATAGTGACCCTAGCTAGATCACTCGCCAATTATACAATGTCTGAACTCACAAGGGACTTGTAGCTTAAGTGAATAAGAATATTTACCCATACATAAAGTCCTTAAGTTCGTTTGTATTAAATTAAAATAAAAACCCTTGTGTGAACTCACTTCTAACATTGAGGCGTATCATGTTGGAATGAGGAATTGAGCCACGAACATGAGCCCCACTTGTTCCTTTCCAAGACCACCCCAATGACCCCATCATCCTTCATGCCTCCGCAAAATCAATATATCAATAATCACAATGGGGCTCATGCCTTTTTCACACAATTTCAATTCTTCCTTTCACATTGACTGACTGACTTGGTGCTGAATGGTGCTTAAGAATAAGAATCAAAACCACAACTCACTTCTGTGCTCTGCCACTTTCTGCAAGTTCCACTTTCTCTTTGTTTCTTTTTCCCTTTTTCTTTTGTCGAATGGGAAAAATAATAAATATCTTCAGCAACTCATACATACAACTGACAAGCCTGTCTCTCAAATGAGCCAGAACACGAAAGAGCCTGTTTGTTTGGTATATGACTTGAGATGGGCTGAATCTATGGGCACGATATTTCATTCTTCCAAGGCTTATTTACACCAATACCCTTTAAAATTATAGGTAAATCTCGCTTTATTCCTTGTCGTCAACTTCGTTCAAAAATCTGTTAACTATAATGACGTGATAAAGGTGTTTTTATAATTTCATACACATGGATCATTATTCACCTATATTGCACCGATACTCCTAACAAGAGGGGTATGCTGGTATCTAATATAGGTACGATATGCCTATGATACGTATCCAATGCGGATATAGAAGTATCGTGGACTTTTCTAAAAGTTTGACCTTCCGATACATTTCCAATACTTCTAGGATATGGTCCCAATATGTTTCTGATACTTAAAGGGGTAATTTTGAAAATATTTGAAAATATGTTAGGTCGTTTTCAAAATTATAAAATCTTATGGAATCATATGGAGACTTATATGTTTGGTTTTATGTTTTGAACTTATAATGGATGATTTTAACATGATAGGTGTAAGCCGTACTCATATCCTAGTTTTTAAAGTTTTGCCGTATCTAGGAATCATATTATATAGTATCGGTGTACCCATACCCGTACAGTTATTCACCTTTTGAGGGGTGATGTGGCAAGTGAAGCCCACCTCTACATAGATAAAAAATGAAAATAAAATATTAAAAATTACATTAAAAAAATAGAACTAAATGAAAATACTAATTTTTTTCAACCCTTCAGTCCTACCAGCAAAACACTACACATATTTGGGCTTTTTTCACGCACCAGCCCAGTAATGGACTGAGTCTGAAACCCGAAATTGAAAAAAACTAGCTGCAATTTTGAGCTTCAGATTGAGATTGGGAAGCCGAAGCAGTGAAGCACAAGTCAGATATTTTCCTTCCTTCAAAACCACAGAAGAACAGATCATGAGACTCTTAATTCATCTAATTCCATTCGTCTCCCTGTTTCCCGCCTTATTCTCTTCTCTCTTCGCTCCCTCCCAAACAACATGTTCACCGCACCACATCAACGACAACGACGACAATTCCTCCCTCTGCCAACTCCACCAATTCCAGCTCAAGATCGATCACTTAGGTATTTACTCCACTTCAAGCTTTATTGTATTTTATTTATATATATTTTTTCTTCAATTTGTTACCCATGATTTTCTTCTTAGCTATTATTAATTTTGTTCTGCAGAATCAGTTCTAGCAGAAAGCATTCAAAACCTGACCGAGAAAATCGATCGTATCGAAGAGCGCGAGAAGCGCATTGACGACATGGCGCAGAAGATCCATCATTTGCAGTCTGTTTTATCCACTCTGAAGGTAGCTTCAAGTCATCAGATTTCAAGTATGTGCTGAATTGAAAGCAAATTTATAATATTTGGTTGCATTTGAATGTCACAGGGAGACTCATTGGCTACTGATGAGAGGCTTAAGGCTTTAGAAGAAGAGGTTCATATCTTTTTCAATTTCCTTTTGCAAATTTCAATTCAATGAAAAAGTAGCAGAAGGAGTTTGTTGGATTTGAGAATTAGGCTTTGCAATGCTTTTTAGGTACGGCTTCTGTGGACTGCATCAAGAAAGTACAACTTTGATCTTCATGTTTTAGAGTCTAAAGCACAAGATACTGAGGATAGACTCCAAACGGTTGCCTCTCAGGCTCAAAAGGTCATGCACTGATGTACTCACTCCATCTATGGTCTATGACTATGATTGTGATGTTGTTAGTGTGGTATTCATTTTGCCATTGTCTTCTTTCTCTTTGCTTTCAGATGGCTGACGTTGTTACAGAACAATGGATTCAAATTCAGCGACTTGAGCAGGCTCTTCATATTACACAAGTAAGTATGTTGTGCTTGAAACTGGCTTCAGGTTCTTTATTTGCTAAATTCAAAAGTTTTACTGAAATTGGTTTTGCTGATTCATTAATATTTGCTAGTTTCTTTTTGAAAAAAATAAATAGATGAGGACTATGAGGGTTCAAAGACAATTAACAAGATGCATATTCTTGAAGGTAATATTGGATATCCCACACTCGTAGTAGTAGTTCAGAACTTCAGATAGGTTGATATATATAGTCAATATGATATTCTGACCATCTGTGAACTGTCGTCGGAACTTAAATCCCATCAGCACTGACAGCATCAAGTCTTTTCGACAATTGACCTATTTTGCTTTTTACAAAATATAATCTCACATTAACTCAACAAATCTGATGGTTTGCAGTTCATAAACAACCTTTCTGATGACCCTCTGCTGAAGACGCTTGGGCCTAACTTCAGATCCTATTTCTCTCGAGCTTTGCATCAGTTCAAGAGAGTCTTTGCAGAATTTAAAAGGTCTCACCATGAGGTATGTATCAAAAGTCTTTTGTTAATTGGTCTGTAACAGCTGTTGGAAAAGGAAAATATTTCTTCAATGTTGTTAGGAGGACCCTGAGGCCATTCCTGTGATACATCTTTATAGCTTTCTGCCATTCTGCTGTTGTTTACATTTGCATATCCCTTTACTTTTAAAGCATAGTTTCCAAATTTGGTGGTTGGTTTTCTAATTTTCAGGAACTCTGAAGGCACAAGCTGCTTAATGTTGGCACATGACAGATGCTTGTATTACCCTAAATAATCTCATTTAGTAGGTTTCCTTACCATGAATGCATAGGTTATATTGTTGAGGACTGCTCCATTATGTACAATCTTGACAGCCATTTGTTGGCTTCCTACATAATACAGTATCTAGATTTGAAAAATAAGAAATTGAAAATTAAAAAATGCATCCTTTGCCCATTCCTGGTTTGGAGTGGTGTTATAGAATAGAAATCCTAAGTATCCTATTCCAGGCAATTTAAGCACGATTTTCTATTCATTTTTCTTTATCATGCTTTCCCAATGCATTAATTCTCTATATATTCATGAGGTCGTATAAAGTTCAAATATCGTGTTTACTTCAATTGTTCATCCATTGTTTGAGGTGGTCATATATCCTCGTCAGTCTTCATTTACTAGACATTTTTGTTGCTGTTGTTCGGCTACTCAATCCCTGAAAACCTCAACTTTCTTTATGCAGTTACAACATTTCATCAAAGAGAAACTGGAAAAGAATGAATTCACAGCAGCTCTTGCAAATGAGGAATTAGTTTTCTTTATGGTATGTAGTCAATTTTCTTTGTTCTTTAATTATTTCTGTGCTCGTCTCTGCCACAGCTTTTTCTCAAGAAATACGTTCCCATCTAAGCATTTTCTTGTGGTATTGTCCTTAATGGGAGTTGCTAATTTACAGGCTTCCGCATTAATCACCTTCCCAGTAATGAGTGCTTGGATGTTGCTCTCATCAAAACTCACTAGCTGAAAGCATCACAGGTTCTGAATGAAAGAAATTTTCGAGAATTTGATATTGTTGACAGGTATATTTGATAGCAACTGTTACTATGTTGGCCTAAGTTAGGAGATTTGACGCATAGGTCGGCAACTGTAACCATTACAAACATGAATGTAGAATAGTTTTAAAGATATCTGATGCACTTTTTTGTTAGATTTTCTTATGTTCTAAATGGCCCTAAATCTGTCGCTGTATTTCCTTCAATCAAAGACCCTAATTACAAAATGATCTATCCCATCGTTGTCTTTTCCCTTGGCTTATGACAAAGTTGAAGATATCCAAATTCTTATCCCTCCATGACTAGGCCTGGTGGTGGTCGTTGCGGGTGGAAGCCTGGTGGTGGTCTGTCGTGAGAGAGAGAGAGGTGGTTTTCTTTAAAGTCGGAATAAAAATAATTAAAAAAAGGGCCCGACCCACCTAGAAACAACTTTATATATTCTTCGTATTCACAAATTTTCCCCTGGCTATGTTGTCTAATTTGACAGATATTTTGCAGTTTGGTTTCACTAAACTAGTGTACTCTACTTGCGTTTTGTTTAAAATCAGTAAACAAAACATGGGAAACCCAACTGCAGAAAGCGTACTATAGTAACAACAACCAAGTAACCAAGTAACATGCAAGTTGTAACAACTTGTGTTTAAATATGCATTATCAACTTGCGGTTGTGCTGTAGTAATTTCTCATAGCATAGGACTTTTTCTTCTCTCTTTACATGCCCTCCATCCCAAAATTCTTAATTTCAACAACAGGGAACTATCTCTTGGACTTTACACAGAACATTGAGGTCTAAGTTTCGCAACTTGGCAAGTTCTCGGGCTTCTTCCATTTACATTGTATGAAAAATACCAGGATCAAACTTTATCAACTACAGCAATGGTAGGGCTCATCTTCTTCCTCTGACTCGAGCTACGGCAAGAAACTAAGCTGGGAAGGCAGCACTGCACAGACCTAATTGGTTTCTCTTTCTCAGTTGCAACATCTCCGTTTGCTGTCCTTTCGCTACTAGAGACGGAATTAGTTGCAGGGACAGAAGGAGTACCGTTGACAGATTTTGGAGGGAGACTAGGTGTAGTTGGCTTTACTGCATTGTCATCGTCGTCATCATTTTTGAAGCTCTCTTGAAAAAGTTCAATTAGTTTCTTCTTCTTTTCTGTTGGAGATGGACCGGGAATTTTGTCCTCGAAAGGAGTTTTGTTCATTCGGGAGGAGCCAATGGACAAGCTGTGATGGACGGGAGTGTTGCCGCGAGATGGGGTAAAGTCTGCATGAGAAACCATAAATTAAATGGGCCAACAACAGTTACAGTGGGATGAAATGAAATGAAGTAAATGGAACTCTTCTGAATTCTATGTTTCGTTTGGCACCGCACAACTAACCCACCCAACAGCCAGCCCTGTAGTTACTCATGAACTTTTATCAAGGTTATTTTTCAGCTTAACGAATTTCAGCAAATATTACACATACTTAGTTGCCATACAATGTACATTGCATAGCAGTAGAAGGAATCAAACGTACAAAAATTATAAGCTAGAAAGACAAAATGGCTCAAAGCATTTGACTGGATGCTTACCACCATTGACACTGTAGAAATCATCTTCACAATCTGAGTCCAACCACGGCTTCGTATCAAAAAAGGCCTCCTCTCTACTACCTGCTAAAGAAAAAATGGAACTAAAACTTAATTAGGGAAATGCAGTAGAGCTAAAAGAAGATCCCAAATGCTTGCCTTGAAGAACATCCATCTAACAAACACCAGCAAACAGAACAGACAAGAGTATAGAATCTAGATATAGCCAAGTTGGAACACAAGTAATTAGGTGCACCATGTCAAAAGCATGAATTTAGTTAAGTATATGATATCTATCTAGTAAACATATTTGGCCACAACAATTAACATTAGGGTCAATGTAACTTTACTTCCAAGCTAGGGAAGAGCCAACAAGAGTCGATTAGCAACCGCGGATGATACGGTGGCATAGGAAAGACCCATTGTTTGATGGGGTGGAGGTGGAACCCGATATTCAATCAGTCCTTGGTTGATATTCACCTTCCTTGGTTTTCCAATAATGTTTCATTTCATAGCTTCCCGAAACTGATCAGTTTAGCTATTCAAATAAAAACAAGTACAACCTTCCTCTTCTTCTCTTTAGACAACACATAAAAAAGTTAAAGACCTTCCAAATGTGATCCATCCACCACGTTAAATTTTAGGTATTGATATGATCCTTGACAGTTGAAATCACAAGAGGCATTAAGGTAACATTAACGGCCCCATGTATATGCATATCCATCGCTTTGAAATGAATGAATGAAAGCAGGGAGGACCACAATCACAATGAGTCATCTATACTAAATACGACCGAATCCTCATCCCCATTGGAGTAACTAGTGCACTCATACTCCAAGCACCAAGCTTTCATGGAAGCTTGGTTCACCAATCTTTGATATAATCCTAGAAATCTACATTTCTAAAGTTCACCTATTATCTATCCAGCATGTGAAAGACAAATTTAACTGCAAGTTTGGTTGTTTCTATAAAAAGAAAAATAATAATAGCAGCATGATCGAAACTATTACAATAAGCCAACTGATTTCAGCAACCAAAGGAAAAAGATATTCATTTTTTCCGGTGCCCAAAAAAAAATAGATCGCATCGCAAAGTAAATGCACAACCACTTGCAAGAAATAAGGGCTCTGGAAAGCACTAGAATCTCGCTTGAAAAGGCAAGAAGATAGTGTCTACTACAAGTAAGGAGAAAACGAAATTTACCTTATGACTCCAAAACAAGGAATTCGAATTAAAGGGAGCCAAAAATAAATAAATAAAACAACCATAGCTAGCAGCAAGTGGCGAGAAAGTGACTCAAGGCATAAACCTTTCATACACATCATAACGAATCAACAAAGCAAGCACGCCAAATACAAGACATTTGTACAAAAATATTGCAAACCAGATGATCAAAAACCACGCACAAACGCAGGGTTGATTTCTACAAACGTATTTTTATCCATGTGAAGATCGTTGGTGAAGATTCAAAAGCGAAAAGTCATAATATTTGATTTGTTTGACCACACAAGACTAGTCTTTAAAAAGTTGAGCTTTTCTATTTTACCATAGTCCCGGAAAGCGGTGGCGGAGCGAGAGGGCGACCAATGAGATTTAAGAGGAGGATCGTTGATCGGGCGGTCGCCATTGGCGAGTTTGTCGTTGACTGGGAAGGGTGGGATGACGAGTTTGTCGGTTTTGGACCCAAATGACAGTCTGAGTTTCATGGCGGAGTCCGCGTCCCTCTGAATCGAAACACATGAACCCATCTCTCTCTCTCTCTCTCTGCTATTATTTATCTAACCCAATAATAATTATATCAGTGCCACTCTGAACATCGCCCTTTCAGACAGAGAAAGAGATAGAGTAAAGTAGGAGGAGAAATAAGAGGGCAGAGGGAGGAAGGCGTTTTTTGGCGTTATGCTTAAGGAGAGCCAATGTGCCCTTTGCAAATAAAAATCCCGCGGACAGATAGAGAGAGAGAGACAGAGAGAGACAGAGAGAGAGACAGAGAGACAGAGAGAGATAGGCCTTGAAAGGTAAGTAAACGCTCTTCTCTTCTCTCTATGAGAATGAGATGCGCTGAGGAGGAGGTCTTACTGTTTACGCGGAATCGTGGGTTCAAGGTTGGTGGTGACCCACTGAGGGGCTGCTGAGCTTTTCGTCTTTTTCTATTGGCTGGAAATTGTGGGGCCTACTGCTTCTCACAGTCTCATGTCTAAGCTGCTGACCCTGAGTTGAGACTCTCTGAATTATTTTTCTTTTTGTGAAAAGTTAAACGGAATGAAAAAGGTTTTTGCTTTGAGAACTATTTGGCCATAATAATAGTATGGAGCGATGAACGGGCGATGAAAGATCACGACTGTCATGAATGTGTTTAAATTCTTCTTCAACATGGAATAAAATCAGTCTTAAACCTTTAATCATGCTTAATCTTTCTTAATTTCTCCTGCGTATCCGGTAATCTCCCAAATGATAAACCTTTTTTTTTATAATAATAACAAACAGGTAATTCATTGAATTAAATTACAAACAAAATCAAAGGAATGTCACGCTTGTTAATTCTTTCTTTGTTGTTTAAACAAAACCAATATTCTATACATCTTTTTTTAGCAGGACATTTTTATAACCCTTAAACAAGTTGTATAAATGTTAACGAATGTTCAACGTGTCAGAAGTTGACTTCAGATACACTCACGAAAATTCGCAATTAAATTTTATTACTACAAACAATTCCTTTTCAAAAAAGAAAAAGAAAAAGGAAAAGAAAAAGAAATGTTATTACTACAACGTTCACGTGTAAATGAATTATTATGTAATATTATTGGTCAAGATAGTACACTGTACATCGCTTTTGAATCAATGTGTCCATTTCCATTCCATGACTTGAAATTAAATCTCATAATTGGTCGCCTTTGTATTAGGTTGCAATTAAGTCATAATAATCTCTTCCATTACAAAAAGTTAAATAAATAAAAAGGCTTTTAATTAAAAAAAAGTTGCTATCAATATAGTAATTTGAAGCAATTATTCTTCAAATAAGACTTAATTACAGAATAAAATTATGTAAAATATTATTCACATTGAGTTTGTGGTAATCAAAATTGAACAAACGATCGTAAACGACCTAGGACAGTTAATCAAAACAATCTGTCCGCCTTCTTATACTCGAATTTTATCCTCTCGTATACATTAAATATTGTTTTGTTAGAAAAAAGTCCAACGATCAAGTGAAAAAAAAATTTGAACAACCCGACGCCAAAACCAAGAGAAACAAGGAAATAAAAGTCAAACACTCAAAGATAAACCATGCACTGTGCCATGCTTTGACAAGACAGAAGGCAGCAAATTAGATCAGCATGACCGGTTTGCCCTGCTCTTGTTGCTGTGCTTGAGTTTTGATTGACAGCAGACATTAAAATATTAAATTGCTTATCAGTAAATCACATGATATTCCTAATCGACGTCCTGTCGTTTCAATTTTGTTGTATTATCCCCCAAAAAACCACTAATCTTTGCATGTTCTCATCTCATTACAAGAGACGAATTCAAAGACGTGGCTCGGAGCAGAGTTGAAAATGATGTATTTCACCCAACGCGGTGCTGTGCTGCACAATTTACCATACCCTAATTATTTATTGAGTTAATTAACAAGAGCTAAACTTAAGCATGCATGAAGATAAAGATGGGTCCTGACTCCTGTCTGTCTTGGCCTTATATCACATGTAAACTATCTTGTAACACAAATAAAGTGCTTCATCTACTTTCCCTTTAATGCGTTAAGGGGCCTTTAGTTTGCTCTGTGGAAGAGTTTGGTATTATTTCTCTGTAATTAGGTTTTTTTCCCTTTTCAAATAAATAATATTGGAGAAGGGTGATTTGAACACCGAATCTCAATTACAGAGATAACTGATTGCTCTTAACAACTTTATCTATTTTCTAGTCAAAACTTAACAACTTTATCTTTGAGTAATTAGGCTTTGCATAATGGAGGGGAAAGCCAAACTTTTACTGTTCCAAATGATAACACAATGGAAGATGACTGCTGAGAGAGTGGTGATTTGTAGATGAAAAGTTGGTGTGCATGTCACAATCCATGTTGTGTTTATATTTTATATAGTGGTGGTGGATAAGAACCAAAAGAAGATAGGAAATGGACTTTGGTTTTCCCCCTTCGTTTTCAACACTTGCCAATTATAAACCAATTTAATTTCTCCAGAGAAGAGAAGACGGATGAAAAAAGTTTCACATAATCATAATGGGGTGGGAGAATCACAGAAACACATAGGTTTGGCGTTTGGGTTTAGGTTGGGGGGTAGGGGACCCAGTGGCAGTGCCCCTAAAAGTCGAAAGTCGAAAGTCGAAAGAGCAATTTAGAAGATGTGAACCCATTACAACCACCTACTCTCTAACTTTATTTATACGATGTGAATGCTTGCTTAATGCCAAAATTAAAAAAATGAGATTCAAATTGCAATAAGCGATTCTTGAGTTGAAATTAAACTTGGAATATTTGTGTTGTGTTTGGGCTGGCCATGTCTGTTTGTATCCGGTGGTTTCAGCATATCCACATCATTATCATATCTTCAATTGGAATAATTATCAATCAATCACTCAAATTATTCAACATACAAAATTTCTCAGGATGCGCCGTCCGTCCACGTGGCTTTGTTTGTTCCTCTCCCTCTCTCCATGGCTGTCTCATCTCATCCCTCTCCTGAATTAACAATGGCCAAAGTGCAGGAACTGTCTAAGTGGGCCATTTCTTAATATCCATTTTCTTATTGGGCTTAAAAGAGTGTTCTATCTATCACAGTCCAATTCAGCCCACCTTCCATTCAGCAAGCAACCAGGACCACGCCGTATGTTCACTCACGACTCCACCCACCACCAACCCTCTTGAGCTAACGTTGTTTTCTTGGACTTGTCAAGGTGTCTTCTCGCCCACCAAACTGAAAAGTGATTGAATAGAGCTGTGAATTTTGGAAAATGGGTGTGGCGGCGAAAATAGCACCGTCGATGCTGTCGTCGGACTTCGCCAATTTGGCATCGGAGGCCGAGCGCATGCTCAAATTTGGCGCCGATTGGCTCCACATGGACATCATGGTACCACCTCGAAATTCATCAGCTTTTTTGTTTGATGAAGTTCAATGTCTTTTTTCTTTTTACTAAAACTTGCGTATTTCTCGTCCCTTTGTGCAGGATGGGTAGGTTTGATTCGCTTTTGCTCATTTACTAGTTTCCATGTCTCTCAAGTGACTGCTATCCAATTCGGTTTGATCATTCCACATCCTTAAATTTTGATACAATGAAGTGTTTGATTCTGGATTTGGGATGTGGGGGGAAGGGGAAGAAGAAGAACATGAAGTTGTGATAGTACTGGAACTGTATGGGATGATAATTCCATTAGTAGGATTGAATCAGTGTGTGATTTTGTTCGTATTCAATTCAGCATGTTCATAATCTAATTGTGCCATTAAAGTTGCTCATTTTTTTGTTATGAAAGATTTGTTATGTGCTTACTAAGACAAAGTAAAGTGCTTTTATGTTTTCTACTAATCACACCGTTACTTCTTACAATTGTAAATAGTGGGGGTCGTCTTATTGTTCATCCATTCTTTTCTTAATAGGCACTTTGTCCCAAACTTAACACTTGGTGCACCCGTCATTCAGAGTTTGAGAAAGCACACAGAGTAACTTCCTTGACATGTTCTCTTTTCAATTTTTTTTTTTCTTTTACCAACAATAAATGGATGTAATGTAGGCATCATTCTACTTCACCTACAGGGCGTATTTGGATTGTCACCTTATGGTCACAAATCCTCTTGATTATGTAGAACCTTTGTCGAAAGCTGGTGCTTCAGGTTTTACATTTCATGTCGAGGTATCCAAAGGTGGGTTGTGGTGTTTGGGAATGGGGATGTTCATTTTGCTTTTATTTCCTGTTACCAAAGGGTCTCTATATTTATCCTCCTTTATGCAGAAAATTGGCAAGAACTTGTTGAAAGAATTAAGTCCAAGGGCATGAAGCCAGGTGTGGCATTAAAGCCCGGAACACCAATTGAAGATGTTTATCCTCTGGTCTTACTTCTTTCTCCTTCTTTCCTCCTTTGTTTGGTGTTTTGCAAATTTTCAGTTCTGTTTAGGGGTGTGTGTGTGTGTGTGTGTGTATTGAATCCCCAGGCTTACTGACAGGCCATTCTTTAACTTAATAAAGAAAATCTGATCTACTGCTATTGCATACATTGTCGAGTATTCGGTAACTTTTACTCCGCAGAATTATTCGAATTGAGAAGGTATTCAATGATGCTTTGTAATCCACAGGTTGAAGGTGAAAATCCCGTGGAAATGGTCCTTGTTATGACTGTAGAACCTGGATTTGGTGGACAAAAGTTCATGCCAGAAATGATGGAGAAGGTGCGCACGCTGAGAGAGAGATACCCTTCGCTAGATATAGAGGTAAGTTAACCCTAATGTATCCTCTGAACCTTTTTATATGCAAGTTCTATTAGTTCACCCACGATATGGTGTATCTCTCCACACACACATTCTATGTGGGGTTTGAAGGGTCGTTTTCCCGGGGACGAGGGGATATGCATCTCATTAGTGTCAATGGCATTACGCAGGTAGATGGTGGCCTAGGGCCTTCAACCATTAACACGGCAGCTTCTGCCGGAGCCAACTGCATAGTTGCTGGAAGTTCAGTGTTTGGAGCCTCAGACCCTAGTGCAGTAATATCCCTTTTGAGAAGTAGTGTTGAGGAATCTCAACACAAAAGTTGATTCTGGTACATGCAAGATGTATCATAATTGGTTTTTTTGTTTCTTTTTATATCAACGTATATTTACAGTGTCTACACTACATGTATGATCCAGTTGACGTGGTGAGTTCTGAAACTTGATTGAATAAGAATATTTGAGGGTGCCTTCTCAATTGTTATTTATCATGAAATTATGTCATACTTGTTTGTTTTAGATAATCATAACTCCCCAGACAATAATGTCTACCACGTCAGCACATGCTTATTTTTCTTTTCTTCTTAAGATATGTTTTCTCCTGATCTGCGGAGCACTTCTAATTTTGATGCACACGCACAGGACATGATATGCGATCTGCAAAATGTTTTCATTTGGCATCCACTACTGCTGATGCAGGACATTTTTTTCTCTTTCCTTCGGGCTAGCCTTGCCGCACGTGCAAAGCAGGTCCAAAAATTCTGTTTGGTGTTTTTCCTTTCGCTAACTATCGTTTTTCAAGCACCCATTTCATACAATACAAGAGACACGAGATCGGATCGATGTGTTTTTAAACGTTTGAGAAAGGGGAAGGGGAGATATCTATTTCCATCTGAGCATTGTCATAATAGTACACGTGAGACTTGGACACTAGTGTAAGTTTTGTGGGCATGATACGAGAAGAAACTACTCTTTTTTAAATGTCTCGGCAAAGGCATTTAGATTTCAGGCATGCTCCAAAGTCCCAAATTCGTCTTGGTTTTAAAGTCTCTATTAATATTAATCCTGTTGACCAAGAGAAGTGGTTTGCATGTGTAATCACGTGCCCTTCTCTGTTGAACTCTCGGTTCATTCATATTCATTGGTACCGTACTTGGGTTTCTTAATCTTAACTTGGATTGGACGAAAAGTGCATGCATCATCACTCTCCTCATCTGGCCTTCTGGGGTTCTTAGCTTAGTCCTCTTCTCTTGGGAGGATGTGCGGGAAATTGTACTACACTGCAACTGCGACGCTCGTTTTGATCCTCTCTCTCTCTTGAATGAATGAATGACACACATTCGTGCATTTGGATTTCCCAAACAAGTTTTCCTGAATGAATCTGAGTGTGTTCCATGACCTCTCATTGTCTCTCTCACCAAGCATGAAGGGTTTTCTTTTTTTATAAGGGTACAATATATGGGAAGGAGGATCGAACTCAGATGTAAGGGAGCGGCACACTGCTTTGAATAACTTGCCTTAACTCATATATGATGAAGGGTCTTTCTTTTTACCTGTTACTTCTTTTAGAAATGAATTTATAACTATGCACACTTAATGGTTTCATCTTTAGGCTATGACTAAAAGTTAATTATCATACAAGCAACGCGTGTGTGATGTGATGTGCGAGGACAAATATTGATTATAGGGCAATGGGTATTGGTGGCGTTTGTCAACCTAAGGATGTTCATCACCAATTTGACCTATCAATGTGTAGTGTAGGCCTATCTCTCCTTCATGCCTCTCCTTTAACATGCATCGCGTCATTGTCTCTTCGAATGCATTTGGACTAAATTTATCCTCCTTTTCTCCAATTCCCAATCAGCCTTTTCTAATCCTGCACCATTTTGATCCATACTGATATTGCCTGCCAATTAAGCTTTGCTTCCATCTTTTCATTTTGGGGAATGCACACATGATTTCTGCGAGCTAGAGAAAGATTGGTAGCTACTTATGATCAGTGGCAATTGGAAGTTCGGATGAATTAGCCCAAGGTAAGGACTAATTAAACAGCTGGAAACAGAGCAATTAATATATAGAATTCCTTTGTCATCCCCAAGAATCCTGTCCAACTTTGATAGAATTCTTGTATTTAATTTCAACTCCAACATATTTGTATGGATCCAAAATACTCACTCTCTCAAAGTAAGTATTTTAACTGTTTTGTTTTGTATTTTTTTTTTATAGGCCTTGTATCATGCGGAAGTGAGTGGTCAGTCTAGTGGTCATTGGCATGGCTGCAGCTTTGCTCACTAAGCTCCACTTGATAGTTTCTCTCTTATTCATCTCACTTCTCGTGTTTGCGGCACTTGGACACAAGTCACAGAACCTGTTAAGCTGCGAGACCACATCTCCTGATGCTTCTGGCTACCACTGCACTTCTGCTGGAACCAATGGATCATCACTAGAGAATCAGTGCAGGACGTTTTTGATTCTCCGGACTAACTCATACTACTCATCTCTTTTCAATCTGAGTGCTTACTTAGGCATCAACCGGTTCGTGATTGCAGAAGCAAACGGATTTTCAGCAGACACACAGTTTCTTCCAAAAGATGAGCCTTTGTTGATACCAATCGACTGTAAATGCAGCAGCAATGAAGGGTTGTTTCATGCTGAATTGACAAAAACTACCATTAAGGGGGAGAGCTTTTATGGCATTGCTGAAGCACTTGAAGGCTTGACAACCTGCAAAGCCATCCGAGAGAAGAACTGGGGTGTCTCGCCTTGGGGTCTTGCTGATAAGCTTCAGTTACTCATCCCCTTGAGATGTGCTTGTCCTTCTTCATCTTCACAATCAAGACTCTTGCTGTCTTATCCGGTGAGTGAAGGTGATTCTATTTCTGATTTAGCAATTAAGTTCAATACTACCAAAGAAGCTATCATATCTGAAAATAACAGATCACTAGGAGGAACCTTTAGACCTGAAAGCAGCTTAACACCTCTTACATCTCTTCTGATTCCACTCAATGGCAAACCTATACTTGGCCCCCTAAAGAAACGCCGTGAGCCCAACTTGCATTTTCCAGCAACTAGCATCCCAGCAATTAGTCCACACAAGAAAAAAGCAAAAATGCACAAGATTGGATTGTATGTTGCACTTAGTGGGGTCATTATTGGAGCTAGCATTGCAATTGCAGCAGCTTTCTTGTTAATTCAGTTGAAGAAAAAGAAACAGAGTTCACCAAAAGGAGGTGATGTGGAACTGCAACAGCTTAGTTTAAGTGTGAGAACCACAAGTGACAAGAAAGTCTCATTTGAGGGATCTCAGGATGCTTTAGACGGTCAGATCATCGATAGCACCACGCCCCACAAGGTGCTGGTGGAGACATTTAGCATTGAGGAGCTGAGAAGAGCAACCGAGGACTTCAGTTCGAGCAGCCACATTGAGGGATCTGTATATCACGGCCGTCTCAGTGGGAAGAACTTGGCAATAAAGCGCACACAACTAGATACCATCTCAAGGATTGAGTTTGGGCTATGTCATGATGCAATTCACCACCATCCCAACATAATGAGGTTGTTGGGCACTTGTTTGACTGAGGGTCAAGAATCATTTCTGGTTTTCGAGTATGCTAAGAACGGATCATTGAAAGACTGGCTTCATGGTGGATTGGCAATCAAAAACCAGTTCATTGCCTCCTGCTATTGTTTCTTGACATGGAGCCAAAGGCTGAGGATATGTCTTGATGTGGCCATGGCCTTACAGTATATGCACCACATAATGAACCCAAGTTATGTCCATAGAAATGTGAAGAGCAGAAACATCTTTTTAGATGAAGAGTTCAATGCCAAGATTGGAAACTTTGGCATGGCAAAGTGTGCTGAAAATGACACTGATGACCACCAAGTTTGTTCAACCAGCCCTGCTGCCTCTTGGAGTCTTGGCTATATGGCACCTGAATATATTCACCAGGGTGTAATTTCTCCAAGCATTGATATATTTGCATATGGGGTGGTGTTGTTGGAAGTCTTGTGTGGGCAAACACCAATAAGCAGGCCAAGTGAGGAGGGAGAAGGGAACTTTTGGCTCTCAGAGAAAATTAAGTCCATATTGCAGTCAGATAATGCAGATGAGCTAAGGGAATGGATGGACAGCGGGTTGGGTGAAAATTACTCGTTTGATGCAGCTGTCACTTTGGCTAATCTTGCAAGGGCTTGTGTAGACGAAGACCCTTGTTTGAGACCAAGTGCAGGAGAAATTGTTGGGAAATTATCAAGGTTGGTGGAAGAGTCGCTAAGCCAAGAAGGAGAGAATATCTTAATCAGTGAGAGCTCTTGTAAACCTCTAGTGAAGGCAGCAGCAAAAACCAATAGCAATATGTGATGTGAATAAAGGGTTTCAAGGATTCAAAAAAGACGTGTTTGAAGCTATATATATTATAAATGTTTTAATTTGTCTTAGGTTTCTTGTCTTGGCGTTTTGGTAAGGTTTGTATGATAGTCTCCTTCTTCCTGTATATATATGTAAGCAAGAATCTGATAGGGACACAAAGAGCAGGTTTTCTCCTCTGTATCATGAATCTCTGTTTCCTGAAATAAATAAATTGCATTGCACTGCTACTTAATTGAAGGGCGTTTTGGTAAGTTCAGCCATTGAAAACCGAACCAAAGCTTAATTGCAATATTGTCCTAAACCCATAAAGGAAGGAATCCTATATAAACTAACAATGGATGAACAAATTAAAAAGGCTAAGCAAAAATATAAAAGCATACACAAGGCATTAGATTTTATTACTGAACAGAATAGACCAGAAGACACATGTAAGATTTGCATTCTATTACAAACTCTAAGATGATCTTCTAATCACTTAAGGTTAAATTGATCCATGTAATCCTAATTGACATTGAACTAGTTAACCTTAAGTGATTAGAAGACCATCTTAAAGTTTGTATTAGAATGCAAATCTTACAACACGCACACAAATATTAATAAAGTAGGCGCTGCTGCTGCCGCACAGAACAGAACTGAACATCAGCTGCCGCACATGATAGCAGCTGCTGCTAAGTTGCAGTTCTTCACATCACAAGTTCCTAAAACTCACACACGAAAACAGATTTTTACATATAGGGATCCAAGCTTATTCAGCGTTGGTAATTATTACTGAAAACACACCATAGCAAAAATTAATTAAGCCCAGGGTGAACTGTATAGACGGTCTGCATTATGGTAAGGGCCAAGAGGATAAAGGCCGCAATGAAAGAAATGACTGCCCATGGGGTAGAAAAATACTCACTCCTCAATTTTTCCATCAACTTGTGCCATTTAGTGTTGTAATAATCATTCACGTGCTCGGAGAGCCTCTGGTAGTAAAAATCAACGGTGGTGTCATTGTAAAGCTTGTTGAAGAACTGGACAGCATCTTCAGGGCTCAACCAAACCAATTGGCCAGTATTCCTTTGTCACAAAGAAAATCTACATCCTCGCTGGAGTCGATGAGGTTATCCATCAAAACGGCGTAGGATGTTATCATGTGCTGCCGACCGTGGTAGCATTGTTCAAAGGCGATGAGGTTCCTGAACAAAGGCCCTGTACTCTCGTCTCGTCAATGCCCAGCGGCGGGATTGTGAAAACCCGTTTTTTGAACTCTATGTTCATTATGCACTCTGGGGTGTTACTGTTTTGGTGGCTTTTTTTGAACTCGACACCTGCTTCCGGAAGAGATGTCGCGTTTGGGATCCGTTGAGTCAATTTTGGCTCGCTTTCCTTCACACTGTGGTCTTCCGCGGGCTGTTTAGTCCCATTGAATCCAAAAGCGATCACGGTTCTTATCAGATCAAGTATGTGCAAAATCTTCTCATTAGGTAGGACCTTGAAGTTTGGCTTCAACATCAGCTCATTCGCATCGGATTGCCTGAAGAAATCGAGCACGAGTTGAGTGAGGGAGGCCCCTGTTTCGCTAGAGCTGCTGGAGGTTGGGCTGTTGGCGGTTAGGTTGTACAAACACTCCAGCACAGACTAAGGTAGCTGATTTTCTAGCAGCAGATGCTCCAGCATACAAGACAGGTTGAAAACTGGGTCATTTTTATCTCGTACTTCACTCCAATGTTGCTTTCGGAATAGTTCTAACAAGAAGCAACCATCAAGTATCATCATTTCTATCAAGTCTTCTTCACTGAGATGATGCAACGGCTCTGCGTAAGAGTCTCGGGCGCTTTTACCCAACTCCTTGTCCATGAAGACTTTGATCAATCTCTTCAAACTTATATCCCTGGATGAGCATGAGTAGAGAAAGCCTTGTAAATACCACCATTTTACATTTTCCATGAGCTGGAATTTTTCACCGCCGTCTCGATGGTAGGGTCCGATTGACACTACGTTAGGTTCATAGGCCTCTTCCTTTTGTCTCCGAATCAGCCGGGGAACTCTGAAGATGCAGCACGAAGCAAGCAAGGGCGATTTACCAACCAACAAGCTTTCCTGCTATGGTATTGCTCAATTTTTCAACCATACCTCCTCCATCGTTTATAAGATGGCCGTACTATCACCACCAACTTCACTGTATTTCTCTGTCACCTTCCATGATTGTACTGTAGATAACACACATTTTAAACAATTAGATTTAAGCGCATTTATCAATTTAGATTTAGTCTAATGTAAACCTATTAATTGGAAAACTTAATATAACTACAAAGTTACAATAAATAAAAAATTCGCATGACTTGGCTCCTTAAAACAGCCAAGCTTTTTCCATAAAGAATTGTGCTCTCAACTCTTATTCTCTCTCCAACATTTGTAAGGTGGTTTGTATGTCCTGCCTCCCGATTGGATCCTCATTGGAGCTCTCTCACAGCTCAATCATTCTTTACTTCACGAATTCACAAGTACGATTTAGCTCATCTAAATTTCATTGACAGATCTTAAAATTTGACTTGGATTTATTTCACTTCCTCAAAGAAAATCATGGGTTTCAATAACCAGGCAAGAACCAAGACATGAAACGATCCATAATGGTCCAGTTCAATTTTTGAGCCTAGGTTGAAATTTTTTGCAAACACGGTTTTTTCGACCATGTTTACCAGTTTGCCGATTCAAGGTATCATGGGGTTCGAACTTGAGACTATTAGTCTGCATGTCAACGATATTTTTCAACTAGTCTAGTCCTCGCTGACAAATAGAAAAAGACTTTAATTTGCATAGTAGTTGTCTCAGTTTTGAAATCCAATAAAACCTTGATTGTGTGTGTATGAGAAACCTTCTCCATATAATTTAGATTATCGATTGTATCACCACTCAATAGATATATAAAGAAGTTTAAGGTTTAAAACTTATTTGAAATTTGAGATATTTGACATTAATAGGCTGCTGCGGCTGGGGCCGACGACAAGACCCTGGCGGAGGTGGTGGGGGGTTAGTGTTGAGATAAAATGATCAGAGAAACTGTGTACCTGAAAAATCAAACAGATGCAACCAAATGACAAAAATGAGTGCTGCTATTTTATTGTGTGGCCATGAAGGAAATAAGAGGCAGATTCATCATAAAACACTCGTTCAACCAAATAATTCTAATGAGGATTTTCCGGGGCTGCTCAGATCCATCACCACAAGCAAAACATAAGCATAATTAACATATATCTTTTTCATGGCAGAAGCAAACAAAAATTCTCTCTCTTTAAGAATCTATATACTGCACTCTTATCTTAAAGAAAAATAAAATACTCAACCCCACCATAAATCTTAAAAGTGGGCGTTTATAATTTGTTTTCCTTTCCTCTACTTGTCTTCGAGGCCTTGCCCAACAATTTAATTTGGTGAGAGGCCCATAAATTAATATGTTTTGGTGTTTTTGATGAATTATTTTTGCATGTATGTTAAATTGGGATTTGTAAGAAATAAGAATGTCTTTTTTAAGAAAAAGAATGAAGTAGTGTCCATAAATAAATTGCATTGCTACTTAATCGAACCAAGGCTTAATTGCAATATGTTGAATTGTGTTGGGTTGTATTGTATTGTTGTGTAAGATTAGGGATGATGATGCCAACGGATTCAAGCCCAGTGGAAAAGGGTCTTGATTTGCATATCAGTGGTCTCAAGTTTGAACCCCTATAACACTTTAGTACTCTGTGTGTGAAAAACTCCGCTCCTCTTTGTAGTTTAGACTATCACTTGTATTAAAAAAAAACATTGGGATGATAAGAATCTCTCTCTAATATTAATCAACTAAATCCCTGCAATATTTATCTGTGTCTTATCTCTGTCTCAAGTTAGGATTGGCTGAAAAGCAGGTCCTAAAGCCATAAAGGAATCCTAAATAAACTACTAATGAATGAAAAAATTACAAAAGCTAAGCAAAAACATAAAAACATATATATATATACACACACTACATAAATATGGTCGATTATCCAATCTAATCTAATCCCAGACACGGGAAAGGTAACCATAGTACTACTGCATGGATCACAACATCATGACCTTAAACTCATCAAAATTGAGGACCCCATCACCATTGAGATCAAATCTGGAAATCATGACCTTGCAGTCATCAACGCTCTTGGACTCTCCAAGTCTACTCAGCATCCTCTTAAGGCTCTTGGGTGTAATGCAACTAAACCCACACCCATCATCCATCACGTACATGTTAAACGCCTCCTTCAAATCATTCACCTTCTCTTCTTCTCTTCCGCCGTCAACAAACTTGACAAAGTCATCCAAACCCAGCAGCCCATCACCGTCTGAGTCCAGGTGCTCCACTGCCACCTCTGCCTCTGTCAACGACATCTCTCCGCCGATTGCCCTGACACATTGTTGTAGCTCCAAAGGTGATATTTTGCCATCTCCATTTGCATCAAAGTGATTGAAAACGCGCTCATATTGTGCCACTTTGTCCATTAATTCACTTGGATCAAATTTTTATTCTACAGGAAGCAAGCACTAGTCTTCTTTTTACAATGCACGTAAGAGCAGAGTTTATATGGCCACAAACAATGCCGCGTGTCGTGGTTGACCAAAGGCTGGTGTAAGTCCTGGGTAGTTTCGTAAATACGCGTGGAAGACCCTACTCTTCTTGACCAACCAAAACCCTGTTCTGTTTATAAAAGGAATCTCAGTAACCAGTTTTTCTACTAAGGTGTACAAATTATATATTAATTACCAACTTCAATTCAAAGTTCTCTCGAAGGAAATAGATGGGGCCACTGCCAGCCAACCGTCAAAACTGCCTCAACCACCCAAAAGAAAAGAACATTAATTCATCATGAAAGTAGCAAGCAACTTCCTTGAAGTTATATTCTCTTTGTTTTCGTTTTTCTGTACCCACTGGCGCCCAAAATATTTGATAAAAATGACTGCTCGTTTGGTTTTTTCTTTCCAAACAATTCAAATTAAAATTTGGAAGAATGAAGACAAACTGGCCAGGCCATGGTCGGCAAGTCCGGCAAAGAGTAGTTCTAGATAGATATTATTAGCAAGGCTGCTGCTGCTGGTTCTACAGAGACTATAAAATATCTGGCTAGTTTCCAGAATTTTCCAGAGCTTCAGAAATTAAAGACCCTAGACAAACTGGGCGGCATCAAAGCTTATTAAGATTACATATATCCAAGCTTGCTTATTAACCGTTGATAGGGTGAATTGTATATGCGGTCTGCACTAGGGTGAGGACCAGCAGGATAAAGGCGGCGATGAAAGAAATGACGGCCCATGGGGTAGAAAAATAGTCACGCTTCAGTTTTTCCATCCACTTGTTCCAGTCAGTGTTGTAATATTTATTCACATCATTGCAGAGACCTCTGTAGTAAAATCCAATGACAGTTGTGTCATTGTAAAGCTCGTTGAAGAACTGGGCGGCATCTTCGGGGCTCAACCAATTCGCCAATATTCCTCTCTCACGAAGAAGCTCTACATCCTTGTTCGTGTCGATGAGGTTGTCCATCAAAACCGCGTACGATGTTATCTTGTGCAGGCGACTGTGGTGGCATTGTTCGAAGGCGATGAGGTTCCTGAACAGAGGCCCTGTCTTCTCGTCAATTCCCAGCGGTGGGATAGTGAATACCCCATTTTTGAAGTCGAACTCTATGTTCATTATGCAGTCTGGGGTGTTTTTGCTTCTTCTGAACTGAACACCTGCCTCCGAAAGAGTTGTTGCATTTGGGATCCGTTGTGGCAATTCTGGCTCGTTTTCCCGCTCTTCTTGTTCTTCCACACGCTCTTCCTTCTTCTGAGATTCCAAATTCTTGAATGGAACAACGGTCACGGTTCTTATCAGATCGAGTATGTGCAAAATCTCAAATGGGAGATTGAGATTGAGGTCGGAAATCCGATCATCGAACACGGATTGTTTGAAGAAGTTGAGCACAAGTTTAGTGAGGGAGGCACTTGTTTGGTTAGTGTTATTGGCGGTTAGGTTGTATAAACGCTCCAGCACAAACCAAGGGAGCTGGTTTTCTAGCAGCAGAAGGTCATGGTACAGATACTCCAGCATACAAGACAGGTTGAAAACAGGGTCGTTTTCATCTTGTAGATCATCCCAAAGTTCCTTTCGGAATAGTTCTAACAAGAAGCAACCATCAAGTATCATCATTTGTACGAAGTCTTTTTGACTGAGATGCTCCAACGGGTCTGCATAACAATCACGGGCCCTTCTGCCCAACTCCATGATGCCTTTGATCAAACTATCCAAACTTATATCCGTGCATGATAAGAGAAGGCACTGTAAATACCACCGTTTTACTTTTTCCATGAGTTGGAACTTTTCGCCGCAGCCTCGGTGGAATGGCCCGATTGAGACTATGTCAGGTTCATAGGCCGCTTTTTTTTGTCTCCGAATCAACTCGGGAACTCTGAAGATGCAGCAATGAGCAGGCAAGGGTGAATCGCCAAGAAGATTTTTTGTTATGGTGTTTCTCAATTCTTCAGCAGTGCCATCGTCTATAAGAATCGATGTACTATCACCACCAGGGTAACTGTAATTTTCCATGACTATAGAATAGATATATGCTCCCAATCTGTGAATATAATTGTCCTGAAATGATTAATGCTAAAACAAAATTGATCCAATAGCGCTATTTAAGCATGCATGAGATGAGAGGATGATGACAGATTGCATGCATGAGAGGATGTTTGAAAAAGATAACCTTAACCGTATCTATCTAATATATCATTTCATATGATCCAAAGAAGAGATTGAGGTAATTAATCTCATTAAGTATGCTTTGATGATCTACAATTTCAGACAGAGACTGGAGCAGACCAAAAACTTGAGATAAAATGGGCATAAGTACCTGGATTTTAAACAAATGCTGCGGTGGACGTTAGAAGAAGATGATTCAGCACACCCAAAAAGAGCCTTCAGAGAGGAAGAGATCAACAAAAATGATGAGTGCTGCTGCTATTTTCTTGTGTGAGCACTGAGCATGAAGGAAATAGAACACTTGTTCAACATATATATAATCTTCCATTCCATCACTACAACAGAAACAGGGCCAAAGCATAATTAACACTTATCTTTTTCACTGCACAAGCAAAGATAAATTCTCACTCTTTAAGACTCTTTTCTAAAAGCAAAATAATCTCAACCCCACCATAAATAAATCTTTTTTTTATAATTCTTTTTCGTTTTCGAGGCCCAACAATTTAATTTCTCCAAAGGCCCACAAATATGTTTTGATATATTGAAAAAAGGCCCATCCATCCATGATCCATTCCATCCTCGTGAAAAATGGAAGAGAAGCTACCTGTTTCCTTGGTTGTAATCTTGCAACGTCACCACCTCTTCTTCTTCTAACCTCTACTCCAAATTCTAATGGGAAGCATTGACAGCAGATACACCATTCACGTGGCACTCACCACCAACCATCCCCTCCATTATCTGTGGACTACTCCAGCTCAACATTCAACACGTGGGTCTCCTACTATCGGGATCTAATTGTCTACAACCAGTACCAGCGCAAAGGGCAGGTGAGATGTTGACACGTATATTTTATCATGATGAATTTTCCCTAATTTACCCCCACACTATAATCAAAGAGTTAAAAGAGCGGCATCAAACGTAATTAGACCATGCATCAACCAACCGCATTGAGTCACTCACATTAACAAAACCCCTCGCCTGTCTCCTCCCCAAAAAGCAAAAGCCTCTCTCTCTCTCTCTCTCTCTTTCCCTAAAACCCTAGACAAACTGTGCATTAGCTAGCGCTGCCCGCCACCATGGCCGTACTCAGCCGCCTCCAGCTCGTTGCATCTCAGCTAACGCGCCGCGGCCTCGGCCTTCCGGCCCGGAGGGGCTACGGATCGGCGGCTGCGGCTCAGCTGCAGTACGATGACGACTATTACTACGAAGATGAGGAAGAAGATCGGAGGACGGCGAATCGGAATCGAATGTTGGACTCGGACGGGTGGGTCCCGGGGAGAGGGATACAGTGGGTGTTGATAGGGGACAGAGGGGCAAAGAAGCACTTGTACACCGAGAGGCTCTCGAAGCTTCTGGAAGTTCCGCACATTTCTATGGGCACCCTCGTCCGCCAGGAGCTCAATCCTCGCTCTTCTCTGTACAAGCAGGTCCCTTTTTTCTTTTCTTGTTCTTCTTGTTTTTACTACTTTCTTTTAATTGTGTTTTGTTTTTACTCTTATTTTTCTTTTCTTGCTAAACCCTTCATTATTATTACTATTATGAATTATTGCCTTCTGATATGTTTTTTTGTTTTTGTTTGTGGTAATTTAGATTGCCAATGCGGTGAATGAAGGAAAGCTTGTTCCGGACGAAGTGATCTTTGCATTGTTGTCAAAGAGGTTGGAGGAAGGATACTACAGAGGTGAAAACGGATTCATTCTTGATGGAATTCCTCGAACAAGAATGCAAGCTGTAAGTTTTAAGTTATAAAAAAAATCTGAGTTACGTTCATGGTTGTGATTGTAATTTATGTGGGAAGTTTAAAACATTGCAATTTTTGTGAATTTTGGATACTAAATGTGGTTTGTGTTCTCTGAATGCCTTGATTTGTTTCTCTTGGTACAGGAGATTGTTGACCAAATTGTGGATATTGATTTGGTAGTGAATTTCAAATGCGCCAATGGGAACTTGGTGAAGCAGAATCTGGGAACTGGAAGCTCCTCTGCTTGTCAGGAATATCTTAGCTTGAGCAACTCCATCCCCATGCGTAATCTAAATCTGCAGTTGACGGACGAACGACTGAAATCCTCCACTGCTGATGCAGAGCAGGTATCACTGTTGTGCTCTTTTTTGGGGCTTAAGATAGTTGTTTTATGTTATGGTTTCCACCTTGTTCTGTTTTATATGTTAGTTTATGACCGTTGGAAAATGGAAATGTGAATTGTTGCTAATTGGGCGGTTATCCATTCCTCCTTTTATCTCAGAGCAAGTCGTTGGAAGATTACTACAGAAAACAGAACAAACTCATCGATTTTCAAGTCAAAGCTGCGCCCGGAGAAACCTGGAAGGGGCTGTTGGCTGCTTTACATCTCCAGCATATAAATGCTGTCAGTTCTTCCCAGAAGCTAACTGCATGAATTAGGCTTCTTCTGGGTCTTTTTCGGCTTCCTTAATTTTATGCATTCCGGCAGAGTATAGTAAATATGATGTAAGATGTGAGAATTACAGAGTTGGTTGAATATTCAACTTAGTTTTGAAAGAAATTTTGGTCTTGTAAGTGTGTTATTTTATCGCGTGGCTTGCAACATTAGGGTGCAAGTTTGTAATGTAGTGAGTGAGAGATGAAAACTGAGAAGCAGAGAAGACCATGATATCATATTATCATTATATAAAAGCAAGCACTCTGCTAGCATAGCAGCTTGTTTTGTCGTATTTGGCGCAATTTATGAAATTTTAGAATGTTATGCATTTGGCGCAGCTTCACTAAAAGACTGATGGATGCTCCAAATCCTAGAAGATCAATTTTAATTGACAACGGAATTCAACTACATTCAATAAAAATAAAAAATAAAGAGAGGAGACTATTTGAAGCCTTCCCTATTTATTCATCTTTCAGAAAATATACAAATAAGTCCACTGGGGCTGCTAGAATTCACTCAATAACAGTTTGCCATAACTTTTTATTTCTTTTTTCTTGGGAAATCATCCTACAGGCTATTTTGTACAGCGACATCTAGATAGTGATATTGTGACCAAAACCGGAGCACAGATTTACAAACTCCAAAGGGAACACACAGAAATTATTCATCTATATACACGCGGGAACATATATTTCTACACATTAGAGCTACTCGCTATTCATCCACACATCTCGAAGGAGTTCGTATCTGATGGCATTTTGTTGGCTATTTCCCTTTGATACCCAGCTGAGCTTTGTTGCAACTGGTGAAGACCGGGAAGAATCTATGAATATTGAGGCCAAGGGTGAATTCAATTCATCAAGCTCATCATCACTGGTGTATGATTTTCTGAGCACTGAAGACCCACTTCTTCTCAGCTGTGATTGGCCTCCAACCTCTCCAATAATACTCGAAACGGAAGTCGTTGAGGGTGGCAAATAGACTGTACCAGCTCCAGTGCAGGGGACGTTTGTGACAGCCTCCTCCCCAACTTCAAGGGTGTCCTATATTAAAACAAAAGCAACCAAATTGGTTTTAATTTTACAGAGTCTACAGGTTTTTTGGGCTTATTATAATTATACTACTACAAATTCACCAGAAAACATGCAGCTAGTCTAAAAAATAAAAGATTGTATAGATAGCTGAGTAGCTCTGTAGAGACAAAAGATTGCACAGCTCACTAACCTCAGATTCCAGGGCTTCAAGCACAACGCCAGGAATTGGGTCAGTGCAAAATTCGTCTGGGACAAAAGTGTCAAGAATCCTTTTGATCAGTGGTGCAGCAAATGCAGGGCAAACCTTCAAAACCAAAATTCGAGCACCATGAATAAGAACTGCAAAATACTGACACTGGAATAGAGAGTCAGAGTCTAATGGAAGGGTCTGAGTTCTTGTGCTAAACCTCTTTTCTGATGGATTTACTTAAGAGCAAGTCCTTTGGAAGCATCATGAGATCACTCAACGCATTGAGGAGATGGAAAGACTTGAATGATTTATCTTGCCTCTCATCATTGTCATCATCGTCATTCACATCTTCAAGTGAGTCATCATCATCATCCATGCCAAATAGGTCAGTTAGCCATCTGGACCAGTTCCCAATCTGATAACCATAAGACATAAACGGAGCAAAAGTCAGAACTCCTTTCATAACAAAACTTAACAAACTGCTTTCGTTCCAATGCACATAACCATCTGATTTGTAAGGGATGTTCAATCGGAGTCAAAAATTTATGGCACAACACAAGTGTATTCTTTGGTCTCCAGAGATTCATGAGTAATCTAGGTTAAAAAATGGGAGCATAAGAGATTTTCTATTCACAACATTAGAAAATATTGACGTCTGGCAATTCCAAAACTAGACAGATATAGCAGGATCTTATAATATATTCATTTATCTTATCCATCCCAAAAAATCTGGCATGTCTGGACAAGAAAATCCTAATGTTTAACCCCAGGAAAGAGAAAAAGGCAGGGAAGGTGTTCTAGCCACAAAGCATGAGGAATACAATAATGAGTTGACACAAAACCGAGCTTAAAAGACACATGTTACCTATAATCATGAGTTAATAGTTGTGATCTGACATATAAAAAGATAAAACTTATATCATAAATAGTTTGAGAGATACAATTTGTATAGCTTACCGCACTCTTCAGTTGTGCGCCCGCTCCAAAACTTGATTTCCCAGCTGGAATCGGGAGAACCTTCAAATCACTGATGGGGTCAGACACAGGATCGGTGGGGATCTCATCAGAAGATTCACGAAGAATGGCATTGAACATTGCCACATCTAGTCTAGCCACAGATTGCTCCATTACCTAGACACATAATAGATATCACGCAAATTGCAATGCCATATTCAAAAGTATTCCATCAATAAAAAAATAAAGAAACAGAAACATCATGAAACAGATTACTATATTGAATATTTTAGATATTATTTACAAGCATCATATCATTTGGAAAAGAAGATATTTATTAATAACAATACGCAATGATGGAAATATCTGAGTGTATGGATATACCAATCTACCCAACAAAGGCAAGCAGCCACATTCATGTCCCCCAGCTCGTACTGGACAAAGTCTTTCACAAGCATCCCTGAAAGCCTTCTTCCAGAGGTCTAATGAAAAGTTACTTTGTTCTTGATCAATTGAACTAGATGTCCTTCTATAGTTTTTCCTCGACCCAGAGTCAACACCTTCATTAAGTTCCTTTGCAGCAACAGACTGCATATGTGGGGTCAAAGTCTGAAAACATTACAGTGCAAGAATCAGTTGCAAGACCTTCATTCAGTAAGATAGTATTGAAAAAGTAGATTTGAAGGGAAACTCAACGAGGAAAACAGTTACTCTGACCTGCCACCAGATAGATTCAACTATTCGGGAGAAGATCCACGATTCAATCTTCTCCAGTGTAGACATAAATGTATGTGGGTTATCGCAGTCACTGAAACTTCCATTTAAGAGCTTCATTCCTTCTTTCTTCCCAGAAGAGGAAGCCTTCCATTTTACTGGAGATGACACATTATTTTTTACTTTTCCAGCACCATTCCGGTCAATAGAAGACCCTGGAGACAGAAGTAGTTCTGGTTCCCCGGTAACCTGGCTTATTATTGTTCTCAACACAATGGAATTTGACAGCCAATATGTTAGCCTGTAATCAGAGAAAATTAAAATGAATGAGTCCATAAAACAATTATGAAAACTTCACTTAAACAATTAATAGATGCAGTTCTAAAGCAAGGTAAAATAAGCAGACAAGCTTCTTCGCCACAAGTACAATCACTTGGTTTGGTGCGTCAAGCAGACCATGATTGGATTGGATTTATTCCAATTTTAATTTTTAAATCTTGGGGTAGGACCCTTGAATGGAAGGTCCATGTCCTAAATGTTAGGCTTATGCAGCCAGAAACACATTTTCTTTTTCTTTTTTGGATCCTCATGCAGTAAATACACTTGAAAATTGAAACCTTACAGCTCCGAAAACTTTTGCTTCAAAACATCAATCTCGAAGGTGATAAGTTGTAAATAAGACATAAAGAAAATACAGAAAACAAGCATCATTAAAATGTACCTTGGGACATCATTCCCACATGCTTTTCCAACCAAAACTAGTCCCGAAACAATACTTCTAGCTGCACTGGCCCTCCTAGAACGGGAACTTTCTTTGCAAGCATGAAGATACAACCTAGCAAGACGCCGAGCCGGAGCATGGACCTTACTCATAGAACTTCCATGCTCAGCGACTACTGAATAAAGGGCAGCCTCGACAGCTGCAGCTTCTCTCAATTCTCCCTCAAGCAACTTTATCCTGTGTTCCAGCTGATGAATTTTGCTTTCTAAAATGACACTTCTTGTATCCCTAGGATACACCTTAGCATCTTTTCTTTCCTTCCCTCTGAAGCTTACTGCAACACCTGCACTGTTCTGTACATCTCCCTGAATACCAGTTTCCTTTACTTCTGCATTCTGATCATTCCTGGGTAATGCGTTCTTAGCCGAGTCAATAGCCGACCTAACGGACTTAACATGCTTTATATTTTCCTTCGTTCCGAGTGGATCTTGCTTTCCGTTAGCCTCATGTGCAATGAATGATTCACCTTCCCTCTGAGCTTGCTTTTCCTCATCAACATGCTGTCTTTCATCTCTGTTTTCTTGTTTCTTTCTTTCATTGTCCTCCGTAGAACTATCATCACTAACTGCAGCCTCCGGGCAATCCCTGCCAATTCCCCAAGCTTTCTCATCATACTTGCTACTCTGTTGAATAACAGCTGTGATTTTACTTCCGCCATCAAAAACCTTGTCATTAACTTTGTGAGATAAACGCTCATGGCCATTGCTTCTCATGCTGGTGCAGGACTCCTCAGCCTTTTCATTCAATACGGATGCGGATGGAGAAGGGGCGGTCTCTGAACCAACAGCTTTTAGGATTGTTGAACTTGAGCTGGGAGAGTTGGCTACAGAAGCATTACCATTTACTGGGCTTCCAGGGTCAGAAGATAGGTCGACTGATGATGAGCATGATGAACCTCCCTTCATAAATTCATGTATTAAATTTGGTTTTTCAAGCCCTAGTTTTGAGGCTAAGGCATGCTTTTCATTTTTACCTTCAGTGCTATGAGGCCGTGTCTCTTCTCCAGTCTGCAATTCAGTGCCAAAGTGTTATATTACATATTACTGTCTAAGTTATTATAAAAAGGAAGATAAATCTTGGTTATCTCTCATTTTCAACATACTATACCCATGAGCATGACCAATGCTGGACTTTGTAAAGACTGTTGCAGTTACAATGACAAGTTTCCATCAAGAAGAGAAAAAAATGAAAACTAAGAGAATCATTACCTGTTGTTTTTTAGGAGACAAAGTGCGATTTGTGTCTAAAGCAGAAGAAATTGTCTGAGATGAGTGTGAGGAAACATCATCATCCGTAAAAGAGGCAACTTCGGCTTCCTCAGCATATTCTTCATTCGTCAAACCCGAAACAGATTCACCACCAGCTTTGTCCAGTGATGCCCCTCTTGACAAGCTGTCCCCAGATGAGGAGCTAGTACGACCCTTCACAAAAGGCTGAATTTTGATCAACAGAACTGGTTGATCAGTGTTCCTAAAGCTCCTCTTACTGTTCATTGGAGCGCTCACGCTTATTGTCTCTTTCACAACGCCATGGTCAGCCAAATCTACAATGGCAGTCGCCAACAACTGACCTTTCGTCTTGTCCCTCCGAGGCTCATACAAGTGGAACTCTAAGCAATTCTTTTGAAATGCATCACCATCACCACCACCACCTTTAACAGACATGTCCCTTAGCAGAGTCACAGGTAACCTGAAAGAGTGGTTGAATTCAATTTTCCCCTCACCAACAACAGACCCAAGTGAGGGGACAACAGGGTTCGTAGACCCAGAATTGCGGTCGCCATTTTCCCATTGAATCAACACGGAACGGAGTGATCTGAGTGACTGTGATGGGGGCCAAGGCTTAATCTCATGAATATGGATGAGATAATCAATTTGAACCGTGGGGCCCCTGCGGTTCTTCGCCTTTACTCCTAGACCCATGGTTATGGAAACAAACAACACCCTTCTTCTCCAATGTGTTGATGAATTCTATTCACATTCACAAAGCTTATACTCGCAGCACTTGGGATACCAAAAAAAAAAAAAAACCAGAAAAGCATGTCACTCAGCGATACAATTAGGAATTCCAGGATTATAAAATACAACACTCGTCACTAAATTGGTAATATCTGACCGAAAGCAAACTCATTCAAACTCATTCAAGATCAAACACCGACAGTCGAAAAGATAAAGCAAATGTGACTGGAGTTTCAGCTCACAGCAAAGTCGAGCATATGCTAATAATAAATAAGAAGAAATTAGCAAAAGAGAGCTTAAAAATCACAAACTGAGCTCATCAAGACAATCGCCATTAATAGTAGGTATGCTTATGCTTAAGCAAGGGAATGCAGAGTTATCAGCTACTAGAATAATACTTGGAATTTGCTTCAAAAGCGTCCGATGCACAAATTTCAAGCTCAAAGCAGACAGATTTACCACAATGCATTCAATCAAATTAAACACAAATTGCAGATTAACAGAAAAACAAAAACAAAAAACTCAAAAAGTAGCTGAGTGATAAGAAAAATAAAGATAATTTACCAGTAAAATTAGTGGCCCAAAAAAGGAGAGAAATGCGAGTGAGACGAGAGAAGAATCGTTTTTGTATCGAATGGTGTACACTTTCAGGGACTGAGAGGCTCGGAGGCCGTCACTGAATGTGCGATTAAAATAGTAAAGAGCATTGAAAAAACAAAAATTAAAAAGTGAAGCTGACACAATAGCGATTTCAGAATTTCCTTAAAATAAACTAGTACTAATTTTATAAGAGCGATGAGAAGTGATTTGTCTCTGGACACGACGAAACGGCGTCGTGCTGGGGGAATTTGGTTCGGTGTTTTTATGATCGATGTCGTCTTGACGTTGGCTGATGGGGACGCCTCGACTGAAATGCTTTCATCTATTCAGAGAGAGTGTGTGGCAGTCGCCGAGTGGGAAGCGAGGGACTCAGTCGGTGACAGTTGGACTCGGTTGCACTGAGCCAACCGACTCGAGTGAGCAGTCCGAGCGTGAAAAGCACGATCGCACGTGGGGGTGATGATGCTCGTCGCTTTGTTGCTTAGTTGGCTGTACTCACCGACACATCGCTGTTGTTTTCAGGCACTTGTGAGTCAAACTGTCAAACACCACCTCCCGGAGATAGTGGAGCCCACACCACCATCATCAACATAGCCGTTACATTTTGAGTTTGGGCCACAGCCCACAGCCCACCACCAACCTTCTACAAATTGGAATTAGAAAGCCCGAATCATTCTATAGTGAGGACATTATATATGGCCTCAGGTGAGATGATATCTCTTAACTGTTAGATTATACTAATTAATTTAATACAACGGATAACTAGTTTGGTCTAAAGATTAAAAAATATGACCTCATTTAAAGACTATATATAAGTCCATCATTATAGAATTCTTGTAGAAAGCCCATATTTTATCTACTTTTTTTTTAATAAAAAGAAAAGGCCCATTAATTATAACACACACTAAAATTTAGTAATGAACTCAAATTAGTTATTGTTTATGTGGATCAGGTGTTTATTCAAGACAGTGGGCTCGCTCCCTTACTTCATAGTTTGATTTATCTACTCATACATTAGAGTAGTTTAGGATATCGTTTTGTCAAAGGAAAACATTGAATCTCAATTTTGGCACAATAATTTAAGAATCTAACAAGAAGTGAGGGTTGAGGATCATAGAAGTGGAGCTAGACTTGGACCCTTCACCCGTCTGTCTGTCACCAAACTGCATACTTGCTGGTATATGAGCTTAAACTCTAAGCATATGTATATTTGTGAAAGAGGAGGTAGGTTGAGCTGTCCACTTCTATCAAAGCAAACAACGGAGGGTTCAAGGTTATGATATTGGAGAGTGGTGTGTTGGTGTTTGGTGATAAGAAAGAATATTATAATTCAGGTTGGGGAACACGACCAAACTTTGGTTAGATTCTCCTATTTGTTTAACCTAATTTTTTATGAAAAAGGTAACGAGAGAATAAGGAAACGAACACAAAATGTCGACTTGAGCGCAGAAATCAACATTAACAAAGATTTGAGCTGCAAAACTCTTGCTCTTATTTAATATTTTAGGGTAGGTTTAGGAGGACTTAGGAGGAGTAAGAGATGAAATGAAACCCTTCCCTTGTTTTTCAAGATTTCAATCACTTGACCTCTATCTAACAACCCAGTAATTTTATTTTATTTTGGACGAAACCAACCCAGTATAGTACACCACCACTATCTAACCAACCACTATATATATATATATATATATATATATATATATATATGAATATTATATTTAATACTATATTCAAAACCTATAGCCGTTAAACATATACAAATATTATACATAAAACGTATAGCTGCTTGGCTATATTTTTAAACATAGTATAGCCGCTCGGCTATATATGTATGTGTATATATATGTATAGCCGAGCGGCTATACTGTTTAAACATATAGGAATATTTATTTAAAAGTATCTGTTTAAAAATATGTTATATTGAAACAGTATAGCCAGACGGCTACAATCTTTAAATATATATTTATTTAAAGGTATTGCCGCACGACTATACTATTTAAAAATATGTTATATTTAAATAGTATAGCCATCGACGGCTATACTTTTTCAATATATTCGAATATTTAAAAAATCTCATCATGGCGCAAAACCAATCGGCGAATGTGGATCTCTTCGATGCGTATTTCCGACGAGCCGATTTGGACCGCGATGGCCGGATTAGTGGCAACGAAGCGGTCGCTCTCTT
Organism: Prunus dulcis; assembly: GCF_902201215.1. Taxonomy (NCBI): domain Eukaryota; kingdom Viridiplantae; phylum Streptophyta; class Magnoliopsida; order Rosales; family Rosaceae; genus Prunus; species Prunus dulcis. The sequence goes on along the minus strand of NC_047652.1, from coordinate 23,742,929 downwards.
CCAAGCCTCCGGTCTCCCCCAACCGGTTCTTGCGTTCTTCTCTCTCGTCTTTATATATGTATATATGATATATCTATATCATAGTGTTATGATTGTATACTTATAATTGTTGTGGTTGATCGGGCTTTGATTAGATTGTTTTGAATTGTCAGTTCTTTTTTTGGCTGAAGTAGTTAATGTGAGCTCGGAATGTCCTAGTTCTCTGGTCGGAGCTGGGCGCTTTCATTTTGTATTTAGTCTAAATGTGGAATTGATTTTTATTTTGTTGATTTTCTGTTGTATGTATGATGAGAACAAACAAACGGTTCAAAATAAAGAGATGACGAATATAGACTAGTGTTCTGTTACTTTATGAAAAAACTATATAGAAAAAGTATAACAACCTTGAACAAGATTTGAACCTAGTTTTTGGCAACAAAAAAAAAAAAAAATTTGATTTCAACCTAGTTGTCTTTACAAGCCCACCTCAAGTATCATTCATTTTACAGGCCTTCCTCCTTTTTTTCTTCTTTTTTTTTTTTTAATACAAGCAGGAGGAGGAGGCTTCAGAGAGAATATCAGTTGTCGCATTGCACTTGCAGTGTTTGGCAGCCCATAAATTTACAGGTTAGGACGTAGAATCTGATCTCTGATCAGCATCAGCAGTGGCCTGGACTTGAGCTGCATACTGTAAGTTCCAAAGCACATCCTCAAACGACGGGCGAGCTGACACTTCTGGACATGTACATTTCTTGGTGATAGATACCACAATTGATAACGACTCTTGTGAGCAAGTCGTCAGTATGATTGGATCCACAATTTTTCTTCGACCGTCTTGGCTGCCAAACGATGCCTGCTTGCGGTTCATTTACATTACACCACACATCAAAAATTCAGTTCCGGATGTAAAGCAAGGCATATGGAGACAAGAATTTTATGTTCTAAGTATTTTGATATATTATTCTACAAAATCAAAATTCATTGCAACAAAAACTTTTGCATACCATTTCATTTAGCAGAAATGTTTCCCCTTTTCCACTTACTATAGGCCCAACAAGTGACTCAAGTAATATAAATCCAAAGTTGTAAACATCACCCTCCATATTTGTTCTGTTCCTGCAACAACAACAAAATTGTACATAACAGAATTAACTATTCATATTTAACTTTTGACATGTAAAACAGCAGCAATCTTATTCTGAACAGACGAAAAAAAATTTCAAAAAATTCCACTACACTAAGTATGGAAGATAACTTAGACTATATAAATATGCTAATGGCATCTACAGTTGTATAAACAAAGAATTCATAACTACTATATAATATTTTAACATACTGGCAGAGGGGATGGGTATCTATCGACATTGACAAAAATAATGGTCCATCCATATTCCATGGTAATAATAATGCATATAGTAGAAAGCTTTTTTTTTTTTTTTTTTTTAATAAATATAGTTTACATCCATACCATGATTTCGTGCCTTCTCCCTTTGCCTGCAGAACAAGTAGAACGCATCAGAATAACCACTTGGAACCATACTATATGTCGCAAAGTCAAAATTTAATGTAAGTCAAGAAGCATGCCTCAAGTTTTTCACTTTCTTCTGTGATGATTGACATCCCATAGTCACTCAGCTTTGCAATCCGATGCTCATCAAGCAATATATTGTTTGTTTTCAATCGGTTGTTGAAACAACCTGGAATAACCCCAGTATGTAGAAAATGCACGGCCTTCGCAACTCCTATTAGAATTGCCAATCTATCAGACCACTTGAGAACCTTCTCCGGACAGTTTTCTGCAAATATGTTCATAGCTGGGTTAGAGTTTGACATAACACACACGCACACATGGTAGTATACACTTCCTAGTAGTAGAATACATGCACAAATAGCCTTGAACATACACTTTCCCGGTATAATGTAACTTTTAAGCTTCTTATAGTGCAAATACTGACCTGACAGATAGGTACGATAATTCCCACTGGAGACATATTCATTTATAAGGAAGATTCTGTTGCCACTGGAATCATCTTGTCCACCACTGTCAATGCAATAACCCAAGAGGCCAACCAAGTGAGGATGATGAAGCTTTGAGAGAAAATCCAGCCGAACTTTAAGGTTTTGAATTGAATATTTCTTCAATATAGTGAGAGATCGGATTGCAACATAGGCCCCGTTTTCCAACTTGCCTTTGAAAAGCTGAAATCAAAAGAATGGACAGCTTCTTTAATGAGCAAAAAACCAAAAATAAATAAATAAAGACAAAGAAAAAGCAAACTTCAGACATGATTTGTTCATATCAATTGTAACTCTTGGCATTCTACCTTTGCAACACTTCAAAGAGATTACAATGAAAGGGAAATGAAAATAACGGGTCAAAAATCTAAAATCAGGAGAGCCCAAGTGATCATGAAAGAAGTCATAACCCATTAAACTCCTGCCCTGTTACAAATTACTCATAACTTTCGAGCTTGATAATAAAAAATTGGATACTTCACCCAAAAAAAGTATATTTTTAGGTCTGAAGGATACCTTTCCCATAGAGCCTTCACCCAAAAACATAGACAAATCAAAGTTGTTTGTTGCTTCCTTCAACTGTTCGAGTGAAAATATACGACTTACTGGGGCACCGTGTGTCTCTAATTTCGCTGCTTGAGATATGAATCCTAGAAAGGGTAAAGCACAAATGTTACCATCTTAAGCTTTCAAAGGTAATAGATTTCAGAGCATAAAGTGGACATTATACTTTTGTGAAAAGTCATGCCTTAGGTTTGGGGCAAGAGGAATAATAACAATATAACTTGATTGATTTACAACTTACTGGCATTTGCAATGAGCTCAGAGCAAAAACCATTTGGTGAATCATCTGGCACAGCCTTTGCAAATATGTTGTGCTCAAATGTCCTTCTTGAACGGTATCTTCTACGAAAGGAAAGAACTGCAAATGCCAAAAGTACTAAAACAAGAACAGCTCCGCTGATAACACCAACTAGCATAACGGTTTCTCTTCCTCCAGATTGTTTGCTGCTTGCAAGAGCCTCTTTACAATATGAAGCCTGATGCTGGTGTTGAGAATCAATTGAAAAACAATTTCCATTGAATTCAACAACTCTCTCATTTGAAGTACTACTCAGGCAAGAAGGAAGATCACCTGTTAACTTGTTATTAGAGATATCAACAAACCCAAGTTTACCACCACAATTTAGTTGGTCAGGGAATGCTCCACTCAGCATATTAGATGCTAAATTCAGATAACTGATGTTCGGCAAAGAGAACAAAGCAGAGGGTGGTGTTCCGCTAAGACAATTGAACGATAGATCAAGGTGCTGAAGCTGACCCAAATGACCAAATTGTGCAGGAATCTCTCCTGAGAATGAGTTCTTGCTAAGAAGAGCTGTAACCAATCCTTGGGGCATCATTGGTAGTTCAGAACCTATATGATTTTCTCTCAAATCCAATACATGCAGGCTGATTAAAGTATCCATATCAGGTAAATTTCCAGAAAGCTCATTGTTAGACAAGGCAATGACAGTGAGTGTCTTCATTCTGCATATTGAAGAAGGAAACCGACCCTTCAATCGATTGTTCTTCAAGCTCAAAATAGTGAGATTTGATAACGAGTCCAACCAATCAGGGACAGTATCATTGAAATAATTGTCCTCCAGTGTTAGAGTGTGAAGTTTGACCATTGTAGATATTTTTGGCGGAACAGAACCAAATATGAAATTTGAGCTCAAGTCTAAGGATTCAAGTGAAGATAACCGGTGAATCTTATCAGAAAGTGGTCCCCAAATCCCCAAAGACACTAAGTTAAGAACCCTCAAGCTAGGTAGCCTTGACAATGTGGTAACAAAAGAATCAATTGAGAAACTCTCAGACAGAGTATGATTGGGAATTGCAAAACCATTGAAATCATTGACATTAAAAAGCTTATCTCCCATAATTTTCAGCTCAGTGACTGAGTTGTCCTGGCATGAAATGCTCATGTGCGCAGAGGAAGACAGGTTACAGAAGTCTCCATAGTAATTTTCCCAAATTTCTAATGAGGAAGGGTACTCTAAATGTTTCCTTAGCTGCAATAAGACTTGGCTCTGAGAGGTTTGTAATTCATGGGTACTTGGAAGACACAAAACCCATGACAGAATTACTGAAATTAACAAGTAAAGAAGTCTCATTGTACAAGTTTCAAGCTCTAACCTCTACTCTCTTTTCTTGGACATAAACAGCTGGACTATGAACTTCAGGGTAGCGTTAACAATAACAGGCCCATAAATTCTTACGGAGTCTGTGCAAAAGAGAGCTCCATAACAAAGTTCACCTAGAAGAAAACAGTATTTTGCGGTGAATTTGGACAAGGACCAAGAAGAAATCTCATGAAACCAAGGGATGCATCCTAGCTCTGAACTCCCAAGTCCTCATCAAAGTGTTATATGAATTTTTCCCTAGTGTCCCAATTCCTTCTTGCAAATTGAACTGGGTACGTTTCTTGGATAATGTAGAATGCTTGAACAAGTTGGTTAAAAGCCCATGACATGGAGAAACATCAACTCTAAGTATTAATCATCCAAAGGATTTTCACAAATAGAAAAAAAGTGGGAGATAAATGCAGATGAGTGAGGTAAGAGACAAACCTTGAAAGGTGGAAGCAAAAACCATTAAGAGCCAAACTATTGTTCTTGGTCAGTGAATGTGTGGCAACATTATGACAAGCAGGGCGGCTATTCTGGAAGGTAGGAGGAGGTGGTTGGTTGGATGGATGGAAAAGGCCGTACAAGACTGTGTCAAGGCATTTACTTGTGGTTTTTCTGTGGGAGGGGAGAGACTGACAAATGACAATTAATGGGGCCGATTTCTCTGAGAGAGACAAGTCCAAGTGGGGCAAAGGCTGTATCTTTCTCTGTGTGTGTGTGTGAAATGGGGAGGCTCTGCGGTGAGTCACTGCCACTGGAGCTGTAAACTTATAAAAAAAATAAAAAGAGATTTGTGGGTGTTGATGCTCGTGGATTTCCTAACATTCCGCTGGTAATTAGGGTATATCGGCGGCATCACATGACACATGGTTTTTCCCTCTCTTGGTGGCTTGGCATGGCATTTGATATAGGTTTGATATGACCCAACTGACCCTGCTTCTATGTTCTTTCTGGTTTACTGTATTTCCGTTTAAGAATTATCACCGGTAACAGTCACACAGCTTTTTAGTTCTAATGACTGTAAAGTAGAGTAAATAATGGTTGTAAAAGAGGGGGGGTTGTTAGGAAATGGCTGGTTTTCTGGGCCCGTTTTCAAATCCACAGGCTATTTTGAATGCAAAACCACGTTGCTGCAAAGCTGTACACTCAAGAATCCCATGAAACTCTGATTACAATAATGATTATAATAACATTACTTTATTATTAGCGCATGAAAGAAGAGGAAGACTTGAATCACTCACACACTCATGTAGATTACCTGCTTGCTTACTTACTTCAAATGAGAAAATCATAAATCGGAAAAATCAAGAATAAAAAATAATCAATTTAGTTTTTCATTTTTTTGGTATTAAATTATAATTTTTAATTTGAAACTTGCATTACATATTCGATATCAGCAGTTGGTGCGGTGAGTAAACAATAAACTTAACACCTGCCAATAAGAAGGCGATTCTATGCTTTTCTGCACTGGTCATCCTCTTTGGTTAGCCATGCCCATTAAAGCACCTTGGAGTTTCCACAACAAACAGTCTCAGTCTCTGTCTGTACTCTGTATGTATGGTCGTTTGATTAAAGTCTGATGATTCTCTTCTCTAATAGAGAGATAACGCACAAAGCAGTTCCATGGAAAAGCAAACCATTGTATCTTTACATTTTGGAACAAGACCAACTTTTTAACTTTTGACTAATTTTTTCTTTTTCTGGTTGGTGCTTGACAATAATCTAAAGCACGATAAACACTTACATTTTGATATTTCCGATCAATCATGTTAACATATGATAATTTATTCACATAATAGTCTATAATTTACCGAAAATAACAAAACAATGCCATACCAATTTTTCTACTAATGCAGAGGATGAATGAATGCTTATAAAAGGAAAATATCAGGGGCTGGCTGGGAATGAAAAAGCCGTGCCCGTGACAGACAGGACAGCTGCGTGCTTCGCTTCAGTGAGTGCTTTTCTTCTAGAAAATGAATCTAGGATTTATCAACATTTGGCATCATTAGCATATTAATATGACTTTTCCAAACATTCAATTTGCCTTTGCCACTACCTCTATATCTAGACAAATTTAATCATATGCATATTATATTAGTCAAAGTAAAAGTAAAGACAGATTGGGTTCCATTATGAGCACAAGACAAGTCAGACAAAAACAATCAATCATAAAAAGGAGTAAGCTCTTCTTTTTAGGTAACTCCATTGCAAGTTTCAGCACCCACTCCACTCCATGTGAGTGGAGTGAGGAACTGAAGCAACCATTCTATGATTTTGTATAATTAACATGAAAAAGAGGAAGAGAAATGCAACTGTGTGACATTTTATGTTGTTTATTCTGTAAACTGGGTCAAACTTAATATTAATTTTCGAGTTAAAATTACGACATAGCAACAAAAGGACAAGGCACTCTGGGGCGTCAGAATGGAAGGCCATTGACGTTGATGAACATACGAAAAGGGCCAGGAGGATACCCCCATACCAGTACTGACTAAGCCAAATTTCATGCAACAATTTCTAGGCCCATCTTTCCCATCCCCACCGCTTTCTCTTTCGTGACAATCATTAACCCATGCATCAACTGCAACCCTACCAAGTACCAACCATAACTTGGCACTTTCAAGGAGCAGACCTCTACAATTACATTAGGAGCCCATATTTCACTCCAGAAATTAAAAGAAAGAAAACATATCCAATAGGTCATAATAGGCAACTAGGGATCATGTGTCAACTTCGCAATTCAAAGACTAGCTCCCTCAAATTTGTGGGAAGGGAACCACATTGGCCTTATTAAGAGCAATAATCAACTGGATGTTCAAGCTTAACCACATTGGCCTTATTAAGAGCAATAATCAACTGGATGTTCAAGCTTTCTCTTTTCTAACTTCTAAAATAAATTGCCCCTCTCACGTTGGACCACAATTGTAAGCCACTGTCACTGCCCAAGGACCACATATAGGCCCTCCAGAAATCAGCGTGCAATGGATATCTACTGAGAAAACATCAAACACACAAAATATAAGACATGTCTGTACAAGGATATACTTCTCATTTCCAAAACGATCATCCTTTGTGACGTGTCTTCTCATCTGAAGGAGATTCCAGATAGGAGATTACAAGCTCAGCAGCTTTGCATCCAGAAGCTATTGATTTACCAACCGACAGTCCACCCCTATGGTTACCTGCAATATTCAGAATTTGTACACCACATATACCAAATAAAAAAAGTCAAGAACTATAAGGGGCACCACTCAGCCAGCCTTTTCAGCCAGCCGAAGAGTGAAAATCATCACTCATTCAGATCTCTAATTTTTGGTGAGTTATTTACCTGCATAGAAGAACCCAGGAAGATTTTTCTCCATATTCTCAATTGCTTCTATAACTGAATCATAGTCGCGCCCATACAATGGAAATGCTTTGCTCCAGTAGAAATGGCTGCCATTGAGTGTACTTCAAGCTATAAGATAACTATCCAATTTATTGGTAAACACAGGCTCTTAAAATAGAATATATAACAGAAATGATTATATACTTCACAAATGTCGGCTCGCCTTCTGCTCCTAACAAGTGCCTAATGTCAGAGGTAACAATTTGCTTCAATTCATCCCTAGAGCAAAAGTCAAAAGAAGAAAAGTATTAGCCACATAGTGCGCATCTGTGTGTGTGTGTGTGTGTATGTGTGTGCGTATGTGTAAGTGAATAATTTAGTATTAATCGCACAAATATGAAGGACAAAGAACACGGCTGTGGTACAAAATTAAAAGTACTGAAGCTTCCCATACGTTGAAGCTTTTGCTAGTTCCTTGTTTCGACTTCCCCCAACAAAAGTAGTATAAAGATATAGGTCACTGGGTGCACGATCAGGAAACATCATGGAGGAAAAGAGAGTGCCTGTACAGCAGACATACTAACCATATTAGGATAATGTATCAGTTATTCCGTGTCACTGAGCCATAGCCAAGCATTACCAAGAGTTTTTAAGCCGTTTTTCTGCTCTTTAGAGGGAACAAGAACTCCAAACCCCTCAAGGGGTCTCTTAACATTTTCCTTCTTGAAGGTGGTTATGATCACTGATAAGGGCATATAAACCACCTGGAATATCGACAGCAAAAAATAAGATATGCTATGACAAGCGTTTGTTCCGCAACTTCTTTGCCAGGCTTAGTGTTGTTCCAAACTTCCAATCATAAATGGAAAGGTAAACGGATATAACCAGCCATGCATACATGTTGAAATTAAATGTCATAAATACCTCAGGAATAAAATCAAGAGGGAAGCGGGTTCCTCTTTTCGTGATCTTCATTTCTTTGACATTGCATAGTGGAGCCTGTGACAGAGAAGAAACCTGGACAATTAACATTATATTCCTTCCATAAAGTAATTGTTACATGAAGAATGAAAGGGAAGGCATGTGCTTGCATAGACAAGCCAGAAAGAGCAATTACAGTCCAGCATCTATAAATGAAAATTTTAAAGTTCACTTGTATATTAAATCATAGGACACAGTGAAATTGAATCCCCTGTGAAATATTTTCTTCTATTGGCAGAACTTGGTCATGCACCCATGCAAGCATGATGCATCTAATAACTTCAATGGAGCAGTTGCAACACATCTGTTGTTTACACTTCTAGCTCTGTCTTGATCTGTTCCAAAACATAAATGTTTTCGGATAGTAACCATGCCAGATGCACAAGGCATGCCTTGTTAAGCATGATGACAACCAACATCTGTCCCAATGAGAAAGTATACAAACCACCAAATTCATGTTCTTAAAATAATAAATAGACTAACCGTCATGATTACAGCATCTACTGATAAACTTTGTGAATGATTGTCATCGTCAGCAACACGGGAAACTGACCAATTTTCTAATGCAGAATTCCCACCCTGACGGTAAGATAGTGACAAAATCTTTGAGTTCAGTTTAAGCTCATCTTTTTCAAGCCGGTTGCACAAGATATCAGTGAGTGTCTGCACTAAACAGAAAAAGGAAACAAGGGTAAAGCATTTAGTTTTGGAAATAAACAATATGCCACACAGATCTAAACCAAATGTTTTTACAATTAACGTTCTAACTTTAATAGGAAAAACATAACAGGATAAGAGGAACATTCTACATAAGGTACCGTAAGGAAAAACATGAAAATTACAACAAATCCATGAGGAAGGAAAGTAGCCCAATAAAATGGCACCTGCATTCCACCATGAAATGAAAATGAACCACGCTGACGCTTCCCTTTTCCTACGGAACCCTTTGTTTCTCCACTTTTTCCCTTGCTGGCTGATAATTTTGATTTAATTGCCCCAGATATAACAGAACCAAACCTGATAAATAGTGAACTTGTTGCTTATCAACAAACATAGATCAACAGACAAGCATCAACTACTGAATATTTTTAGAAAATTTTAATTGTACACCTAGATCACTATAAATATTAATATAAGCAATGATTCTTCTTTGCTTAAAAAAAACAGAAATATGTGTATAGAACATACCTTTTCTCTATATTCCATATATCTGGAAAAGAATGGCGCATCTGTTTGAAGGATCAGACGGCAACACAAAAGTATTATTGAAGACATAAGAAAATGATTAAGACCAACAGCTCCGTGTTGTAACCCACGAAATGACACATGGAAAAGCACAAAAGCCCATAATTTCTGGTATTGTGAAAGCAAAGTTCAGTTTCTAGGTTTCAACCTTGACCAGACTTGTGAGATAGATACATGGAAAGAGCAGAAATACAGATTTTCAGGTAACAACTGATTAGTTAAGAAACAATCATATTAGCTACTCCATGTGAAATATGCACAAGTCACCAAAGACTGAGATATTATTACTCACAGAAAGAGATTCGGGATCTCCAGCACTTGTTCCAGCAACAAAGGGGTCAATGAGATAATCAACAACCTAACAAGCAAAAGTGACAAAATAGTATTCAGAAAACGCAACAATAATTTCAAGAACAATTACAAGGAGTTTTTATATTCAAAAGACTTGATGTTTAGTAAAATATTGCAATGCAACGTGTACCTCTTCCCCAAAATGACGCTGAAAAAACCCACCCACACTGCAGACGATAAGCAAAACACAAGAAGAATATTAAAAATTAATAAAGAAATAATAGAGAAGGTGGAAATGCAAAGAATTTTAATGAGATAGAGAAGACTACTACCTTTCTTCGGTGTGATCATCAGAAACTCTTTTGTCCTTCCACAAATATGGCTCTAGAATAATTTGAAGCTGCAATACAGAAATGCAGATTGAATTTGATGCATATGCACAAACAAGATATATTGCATAAGATCTGTTAAGTGCCAAATAGCATTGCAACATGCTTAAATAACAAGGAAACTAACTTGTTGGGCATGCCGTACATTGTAGAAAACTAACCTTTGATTGCGCTGAAAGAAAATTGCTCTTGATCAGAGCGATTGGATTGGTAGGTATCTGAAGTGAAAAATGGAGCAAAAGTGATGGTCACAGTCAGAAACAGCCAACTATGTAAGGAAGTATAAAGGCAAAAAATAAAAGAAAAAGTATTCATATGCCTTACTAAATAACCATTACAAGATGCAAACTCATGTAGCAATATAGATGAAACAAGCAATACATACATACCAGCACAGGTGATCCATTCCTCACAATATAACGCTTGTTCTGTGAAATTGGCTGTACCATTGGACAACGACCAATTTAATCAATATAGCAATAGAAAGATCAGTCACTGCCATCTTTCAAACTAAATTTGAAGCTACAGCACATTTCTTTATAATTCAAAGCTCTAGCAGTCAAGAGTATTCTAGGTAGCTGAAACTAATGTTACAGGACGCGACACTATTACCACACAAACTACACTATATGTGAAACTACAAATGAAATCAAATCCTTACAAATTGTTGCTTTTCTCGAATTCCAAGATCATCAAGCAAAGTCTGGACCTCCTTTTCACTCTCAGTCTGCAACAGGGCAATAAAACCTCAACGTCAATATGCAATCATCAGTGGCTGATTCAGGATTCGATATCCGGCTGGGCGAAACTTACATTAAAAACTCAACGTAATGAGTGAATCTCATTAATAAACATAAAAATATACACCTAGTAGGGAGGGACATAATGAGTCTTACCCTCAAATGCATCTCTATACATAAATAAAAGTTTAGCCCCAAAAAAAACAAAAACAAAAACAAAAAAAACAATTCTTTTTCTTTTTCTTTTTTTTTAAAAAAAATTCCAACAAATTCTTTGTTTTCTTAGGGTTCAAACTGTGATCCGACATAACAAAAGATAGTCTATTTAATCCAACATTCCAACAAAAAATCAAATAAATTCTCATAATAGCGTCAATGCCTTTAATCAAACATAAACATACCAACAACAAATCAAGCATCTCAACAAAATTCCAAAAATCAAAGACCTAATTAATTTCAACAAAGTCAGCAAATTATAATTCATTCTTAAGTAAACCTTATAATAGATTATAACACATAACTTCTAACCTATTTAAAATATATTAGATTCAATGTTGTCATATACATCTTAAAATTTGGAGGTAGGTAAATTAAAGAGAAGATAATTAAAGAGGAGAGAATTAATGAGGAGAGAAATTTTAGGTTATATATACACGTGGGTTGCTTTTTGGGTGGGCATAGGTTTGTATGTTTCACATGGGTTGGCCTATTACATATGGTTTTTTTTTTTTTTTTTTTTTTGAAAAATTTGGGGTAGGCAGCAGCCTACTTTGCCCTAGGCGTAGGACCGCCCCTGGCAATCATAATAAGCTTTCATGGTTGCCCGGGATTGATTGAGCTACTGAGCATAAATGAACCCTTCAGTAAATTACAAGTAACAAAATTCACCATTGTATTTGCTCCTTCATCCCAAATCAGACCATCATGTGAAACACTTCTCAACTTCCCTCCAGCTCTTCCCTCAGCTTCAAATACCGTGACGTCGAAACCGTGTGATTTCAGTTTGTAGGCTGCAGCAAGCCCGCTTGAGGAATTGTAACATAAATTCAAAGTCAAAATTTCGATGAAAATGGAGAATGACAAAACATATTATCCTGACACGCCTACTTAGTAAAAGCTGCAAAGAAAATATTAATCAGCATACCTTACACCAGCACCAACAACAGCTACTCTTTTAACAGAGCCTGAAATCCCACAGAAAATTGTCATTCTCATTACGAGGCTGATAACAAATGCATATAAATTCATTGTAATTTTGCATACGGATTTTTCCTCGTAGTGTTCCAGACAGACAGAGAGAGATTACTCTGTTCACCTTCCTTGGTAGTTAATGAGGTCATTTGCACTGCTCCTCTCTCTCTCTCTCTCTCTCTGCGCCTCGAAACCTTCACAAATGAAATGGTCGGCTCGTTAAGCCGTTATGGTAGAGACGATACAATGTAACTGGAGTGGCCCAGTTGATGATATTCTAACTAAGGGCAATTACAAGTGGCTCTGGCCATTTCGCCCAATGCTTTTTAATTGGGCTTTCTAAGGGCTTAAAGCTCAATGGACTAAGATAAGACAAAATATAATGGGTGTAGCAAGTACAGTACAACTAAGCAACCTAACGCAAGAGAATCCTTTTTAAGGTTTATTTATTTATTTATTTAAGAAACAATTAAAAAAAGAGAAGCCCATAGTAGCAGAAAAATTTATATAAAACATAGATAGTACTGTTTTCTTATTCTTAACTAATTATAGATTGATACGTGAATAAGTTATTACGCGTGACATATTGTGATTAGCCAAAAATAGCAACATAATGTTATCTCCGTTTCACACAAGTGTTTCTTCCTTAGTAAGGCACCCCAAAGAGAGCAAGTTAGAATTACAAGCTCGACCCGCAATTGAAAGAAGGGGATGAATCCAAACTTGAATTTATGTTATCCACGTCCCCAATAAGCTATAGCATCTGTCATAAACTTGCCTTAGCTTATCATAGAAAGCCTACGTGGTTATTCCTTAATAATAATTAGGAATTGGGAAAACGTCATTAATATGATAATTTAATAATAATAAAATTAATTTAGGCCAGTTGACGAAGGTAATGAGTCCCTTACATCCAACTAGTAAGGAGCCAATGAAGGCACTAGCCCCCACTGAGTCTTGTTCTACATCCATGAGGGTGCCAAGTTTTCATGATATCTTCTGTTGAATGGGGGCAAATTGTTTGATAAAATGCCTCAAATAAGGTTAAGGTAGGGCAAGGGGGCAAAGGAATTGCTAAGACTTGGGCTGCATTAGGCAAGACTTTACAGGTTGTTGGTACGCTTCATTAGCCAATGTAAGTTAGGCCAGACTTTACAAATTCTTGCCCCTAGAAAGGAATCCAACGGTGCACCCGTGTTCTTTGCTTGTTTGAGATAATTGCATACCTTGGAACAACACATTCCTTAAGGTTTCCTTGAGTGATCATTAATTTATAACAACGAAAAGTCATCCATTTTCATATGTAACAGTGAAACCCCACTAGAAAATTATACAAAGATCACAATATGGTGTGCCTTTATCAGACATAGGTTTCCTACCAATCTTTATTCCATCATTTCCCCGTGTTTTGAACGATTAATTAATCAAGGATTTCCACTCCTTCAAGCATCCCTCCTTTTGTTAAAAACATGTTTAGCACTGGATGATTTGGTATTAAATTTGCTAGAGTTAGTGAACTTTGAACCACAAGCAAAGCAACTTGTAAATAATTGGAGCAGCAGTTAGAGTCTTGAAGCAAACATATAGCTTTATGTATGGAGAATATTTAAATTGCATCGCGCTGTTCTTTTACTTGCTCAAAATGTTAGATTAATTCATCAAAGGAAAAGCAACAAGAATTTGAAATTTGAGGTCCACGAAAGTCTTTACAATAACATTTATTTGTGACTTTTTTTTTGGCAACTGAGATATATATTTACGAATTGGTCCACATAAAATAAATATTTAATTGTCAAAAGCTTTGGCGCCGATAATATTTTTGAAACCTAATGATTTGATTTCAGTTATGTGGGGCAGAAATCTGCAATGCGAAAAATGTTTGTGGCCACTTAGCTCGAGCCTGATTTGTCCAGGGGGACAGTGGTTATGATTAATTAGACAAAAAGAAGATTCTGAATTCTGATTAATTAATTAATAACCCAAAAGAATTAGAAAGGAACAAAAGGATTCTGAATCTGAATTGGTAAAGAAGCAAAGGTAGGTGGTGGCTCATATTTCATGTTGTCCCCAGTTGTGGAAGACAACTCGAGTGATCTCTTCCAGTCTCCACCACCCAGATCTTGAGGGCCCAGTTACTTCAACAAGCCGATTGGAATTCCGAACGACCAGTACGACATTTTGGTGGCCACGGTCCCAAATGAAAGAGAGATAATATGATGCCATGCTCACGCCAGACTCGAATTTGAAACAAACCAGCTTTGATCCTAAATGAACACGAAAGTGGAGCTACAGTCATTCCGGCACAAACCAAATACGCCAACAGTAATATCCACTAACTAAAAGCAGAACAAGTTTACACCCCTAAGTAACGATAATAAAACAAATTTTAAAACTAGATTTGTTTGGTTTGTGGAAATGAAACTCCCATATCTAATATTAGGAATTGATAATTGAAGATGTTCATACTTATGAGTCGTGTTACATTCTCATTAGTGCATTACCGAACATGCTAATGTAATTTCATTGTCATTTCCAAGCGTTTAAATCTTAAACCAAGTAGATAATTAATATCATATTATAGTAATTTTTTTTGAAAGAATACCAAATGCAAGCGGTCATTTAAAGAAATATATAAATCTTTTTTTTATAGTATAAGCGATAGGAGGAGGAGAGTTTACACAAATATTAACTAGGTTTATGGGAGTTTCAAATCTCTACCCACGTAAATGTAGGTGGAAAAATTCAACCAACTTAGTTATTTCTCATTCATAATAAATATGCATTATTATAAGGTGGACAGCAAAATGAATGGTTGTTGTTGTATGCTAACACTCTAAAACACCCATCCCATGCAACAAGTTAAGTCTTGTACGCATCCGTACGTACCTTCTAGGAAATTCAGAGGGGAGAAGGAACAATAACATAACAGTATATTGCTTTACTCACTCGACCCAGTCGCCAACTTCTTCTGAGGATCATTAAAGAGGATCACATGAAAATCTAGGAAACTCTCTACATACATACACCTTGTCTTGATTTGATATATTAATTCCTAAACACGTGTATGGTCACATTATATGTCATGTCAACTATCTATGCAATTAAGAGAATTAGTGCTTCACATTTTTCACGCTTTGATATATAATTTTTTATAACAAGTACTCGTAATTTAATAAGAGACTAATTTACTCTCATCAAGGATTTAAATTCAATCTGGATTCTGGATCGAATCGTGCGGCTGAATTGTTGCATATTTGGACACACGACACGACCCCAAAATTGAGATTTTATAATTATTTACATCTCCATTAACTCTCAGTACGTAGCACTCTACTCTACTCCATTAACTTACATTGGAATTTTACTGTTTCAGCATGGGTCGGTTCAATGTGCATGTTAACCCATTCCTTGTATTAATTGACTAAGCTTTTTCCTTTTTCTTTTTATTAGGTCGTTGAATAAGCTTTTATTTAAACGAGCAAAAGAACACCATATTCTGTTCCAAAATCCATAATGCAGCTTTAATATGTTTTGTCAGGGTTATTTTACTTTAAATTAAGGTAATTAATCAAGGGAAGATGTTATATGGGTTATTTACACGTGGAATGACTTGGTTTTTGCTGCGCGCTCAGCGTGGGTTGCACCCTTCCGCACGCCACCCATAATCTTTCTTTAATTTTTTTTAATAAAGAGGATATGAAAGCAAAGCTTTGATTTAATATATAGTTGGTCCTCCATGATCAACTTCTTCTACGTACCTTAAACTGTTTTGTAATTGACATCAATACCAAGGAGGAGGGGAGGAAGGAGCTTACCTAATATGGGTTGATGTTTGGATTCATTCGTGGAAGCATCTCTTTGTCACAGACTCGAAACCCTAAATTAATTAACAAATTATAATTATCTCAATAAATTAAGATCATAAAGAGAGAGAGAGAGAGAGAGAGAGAGAGAGAGAGAGAGAGAGCAAGCTTGAAGATCCAACCAAGCAAATACGTGGTGATACTGCAAAATTTTATACTCGATAAGTCGACAGCCACGTATGTCTGAGGTTCTAATTCTCCAATTTTAAAATATACGTGTCTGCTTCGAATTGAATCTCTCAAAGCTGGCCACAAGATGACTGTTCTGAATATCTCTGACTCTGATCTCATTTCATTGAAGGCAATAAGAAAAAGGCAGTGAACCAACCAACCATGGATATTCATATTCATTGCAATCGGTAGAAACTGCTGCAAAAGAAATTACACTTCTCAAAACTTGTCACGTGGAGGTGGGGTGGAGCTAGCTGACGATGCAGCGATGCGAATAATATCCACGTAACGTAAGCTTACACTGCAGATACTGATGATGAGAGTGGATGGCCACCTGATCAACTAGATATGCCTTCTCCATTGTATATGTCCAATTACTATATAATAAAGAATCTTTCCAATTACTATATAATAAAGAATCTTTCTTCTTTTTTTTTGTTGGTCGAAAATAGAGAATCGATTTTATAGTTAAAATTTTGGCCTTACTTGCCAGTAGACGTATAATTAATGAGTAATTATAATGGAGTATACTTGTTATAATAAAAAGTAGATATTTATTTATATTATATTTTAAAAAGTTAAAATTTTTGATCATATTATTTGTTCATATTATAACACGTAAATAAATTATATCACATAATTATATTCCGATATCACATGGATAAAAGTATAAAATAAATGTAGTTTTTGTTCATTAATTAGTTAATTAATTTAATGTTTGATGTGGTCAACAAGGTGGAGCTGGTTGATAAAGTAAAAATTGTTGGTGAAAGACTGAGAAGCCAGAGACCAGGACTCGTATTGACTACGGATGAACTACTGGGAAAGAGACAGACAGACATACAGAACCATGCACTGCAGTAACTTTATTGTACCACCTTTTGCTTTCACTCACTTTAATTATTAATATTATACAGTTTCAGTTTCACAGAGGTACGTAGATATAGGATCTTGTCATTGGGACTGTGGACTGTTTACTAGCGCTGCTAAAAATCTTTGGGACATTGCATGGGTTCCCTGTGCTAGCCGTGTATTATGTATGTATAGCGGTGGTGCTGAGGTTTATGGAGTGTGGTTGTGTCCTGGTATTCCGCGACACAACTTGTGCTATCTGTTATATTATTATTAGTATTCTTCTTTTAATAATTATTTCATTTTTGGCATCTATATTTACAATTCAACTCATTAGCATTGGATACTACTCATACCAATACCATGCTCCACCACACCATCCTCTATTTTTTTTTTTAAATATTAATTATTCATTAATAAGTTGCGATTTTTAAAATCCCATTGTTCATGTTTCAAAATTTAAGACAAACAAATTACTATATATATATATATATATATATATATATATTGGATCTCAATCTTCTTCTGATATATGTTTCCTTGTTGGTCTTGTTTTTTATGTCTAGATTCTTATCACTAGGGGAAAGACAGAGATTGTTCCGGTTACATTCAAACTATAATAGGATCAACACCATGAAACTCACGACGGAATCTTAAGTATTGCCCTTTAAATTACTTTAATCAAAAGATGTATATTAATTGGTATACAAAGGCTATGTATGTGGCTCATCAAGTGCATTGGGAAATGTTCTCGGTATTGGAGTGATTATAATTCATTGATTCTCATTTTATTTATTTATTTATATTAATAAAATTATTATCTTTCTATTTGAACGAAGAAATTAAAAGTTATATAAAATTATAAAATGATGAAATTTAGATTTTCTTATTTCAATTTATGGCAATTGAAAAATTCAAATTTTGTAAATAACACTATAACAATTTGAAATGACGCATATTTTAAAGGAAATTAAATTTGGGAATTTGATACCTTAATTTATACAATTTTTTCTGTTCATCATTTAATAAATTTCGTACTTAAGTTGCCAAATAAGGAAATTGTCAATTTCACCTCTTAAATTTCTGACTTTTTCTCCCATTCAAACGGAAGATAAAAGAGTAATTGATTTGATTCCAATTCTTTATTTCTTATCACCACATTACAATGTTAATTACAATTGTCAGTGTTACATTATACATATTTTCTGCAAGATTCAAGCCGACTCAGGGTTCCTGTAAGCGCCTATCCATTGGGTGGGGCCCTCCAGTGACTCGGCTCAAGTCTCATACAGTAGAGATTGACCCTTTGACACTACTGCAATTGACTGCGGACCCCACGCCCTTTGGATAAAATAATTTTTTAACCCCCGTCTGTAACCCTCAGTCGAATCCTTGTTTAACCCTAGTTAAATCAATTTGAAAGTAAACGGTCCCGATAAATTTGCAGCCTCCCCTTCCCTCTCTAGCGCTCACTTATTTCAAGTTTCTCTTCTTTCTCTCGAGCCTCGCGTCTTCTTTTAGAATTAGAACTACAGAGTAGATAGAGAGAGAGAGACTGGAGAGATATAACGCATGCGAGCTCTCACCTGAGTTTGCAGCAAAAGACCGCTACTACCGAAGCACAAATTCCGTCACGTGTTCGCCGGAAAATGACGGTCTTCTCCGGCAAGCAGGTGTTTCCAGTGGACTATGAGGCCGAGGTTTCTCAACGCCTTCTCGAAGCTTCCCTCTCCGGCGATCTGAAATCGGCGTTGGAGTGTATAGCCGATCCGTTTGTGGACGTCAACTTCGTCGGTGCTGTGTGCCTCAAAACAAAGAAGACCGAGTTGTTATTGCACGACGAATCGGCGAGCGAAGTCCGCGTCGACTACGAGGAGTTCAAAACCGACGTCACAGCTCTTTTTCTCGCCGTTCATGCTGGAAGTGTAGCTTTGGTGAAGAAACTACTGGTAATGTGATTAAGGCTTTGGTTTTGGTTCGTGTTTTGTCAGATCACTGCGGTTGAAGTTGAGATTTGAAATGTTTTATACACATAGTTGATTCTTCACCGATTTTGAAAGCATTTTGTGCTCGAATTGATTTATAAAAAAGAGTATTTATGCTTTTATAAGTTTTTTTTGCTGTCATTGTAGAATTTGAACTGCATTTGAAGTTTTCGTCTGCTGAATTCAAGGATACTTTACTGTGGTTTGGCCTATTCACATCTCACATTTTTTAAGAAATTTTTGACCCATCATTTCCCAATTTTTGTTACAGTATATTGTGGGGAGAACTTCACGGAGTTCTTTGTCTGCTATGCATATTTACTCGGAAACTCAAAAAATTACTGCTAAACCATTCTTTTAATATTTGAATTATGCTAGACTACTGATATCAAGAAATTTTTAAAGCCTTCTATGATTTTTTGGTTATTTATTTATTTATACAAGCTTTAAGAATTTTAAATCCCCCTGCTGATTTCAAAGGTTTGGAGGAAAAGAATTAGGATTCGAAATTATTTTTTTTCTGGGGGAATATTGCGTTCCATAGAAAAGTTCTTGAACTCTTTGATATCAATAATGTGTCATTGTTGTTATTGCCTGTCGATCTCACACAAAATGCAACATTAACTCATTGAAGTCTTTGAAAGATGTCTGCTACAGTTACTGGGGAATTTTTTATATTTATTTTTTCACCTTGAAATTCACTTGAACGGAGAAGTCATTAGTTTCTGACCATTCTTTCTCTGCGCTTTAGAGCCAAAAGTTTATGTTGTTTTGTTATTCGGACCTTTTATTAAAATTATTATTATTATTTTGTCTTTGCTTAGTTGGGCATTTGTGTTTTCTTTGATTCTATATCATAATTAACGACCTGCTAAAAGAAATGAGATACACACGACACGACTGATAATACATAAGTTTTGGAGATAGCTTATTTAATGGCCTTGAGACCCCATATCGAGTTTGTCTCAAACTCTCTGTTCCGAGCCTGAGGTAGATAATTATGTGGATATTATACATTCCGCTTTCCCTCGTATTAATGAACTGTTTGTTGAAAGTTCCATGCTTCTTTCCCTATCACATCAGATTTGTTCCCTCATTTTGTCTGCACGTGTTCCATGACCTTTTGTAGTCGATGAAGAAACCAAAATACCTGCTAATGAACTAGATTTGATATCTTCTTCTTGACTATTGTAAAGATTATGAGGAAATTAAAGTGAAGAAAATAATAGACGGATGGAATAGTATTATGTCATTGTCATCTCTTGCTTTGCAACTTACAGAGGATTGGTATTTTCCTCAAATTACAGAGCGTTGGAGCTGATGTAAATCAGAAACTCTTCAGAGGCTTCGCGACAACAGCAGCAGTGAGAGAGGGCCACCTTGAGATTCTAGAGATCCTACTGAAAGCTGGAGCATCTCAACCAGCTTGTGAGGAAGCTCTGCTGGAGGCAAGCTGTCATGGAGATGCGAGGCTCGTGGAGCTGCTTATAGCTTCTGATTTGATCCGGCCCCATATTGCTGTGCATGCTATTGTCACAGCAAGCTGCAGGGGGTTTGTTGATGTGGTGGACACTTTCATGAAGGTAGAACATCATATTCATTTTACCATAATTTGAGACAAGTAGATATTCTGTTGAAGAGTAAATCATAAAATGATTTTCTAGTAATCATATATAGGTGAACTGATCTAATAATGTCCGGATAGGCTTGATGAATGAATAGTGAATTAATCCTATTATGGTTATTTAATCAGTTTTATTAGTATGATAACATTGTTCTTCTTGCTCAACGGCAGTGTGGTGTGGATGCAAGTGCAACTGATAGGATGCTGCTTCAGTCATCTAAGCCGTCGCTGCACACTAATGTTCACTGTAGTGCACTTGTAGCTGCAGCTGTTAGTAGGCAGGTCTCGATTGTTCGTTTGCTGCTACAGGTGACTTGCACTTCAATTTCAGTTTCGCTTAGTTTAAAACAATTTGGTGCGCAATCAAATATGACCCTGAAAGCCATAAATTAGGAGTAGTAGAAAAGTAAATTTCAATTGAGATTCCAATAAGAGTAGGCCCCCATCCCCCTCTTGTGCATTAACTGTGACAGCTGGATTTGTACCTTTCAATAGCGATAGAGTGGTACACATTTCTATGATTGCAATAGGATCTAAACAGAAAATGATTTTGATTCTATGTATCTTCAGTCAGGACAATAGTATTGTTACTGTTCTATCTTCTAAAATTACTATTGTACTTATCTTTTTCTTTTCACGCCACATGACTAACAGCCCTCGTTTGTTCTCTGTTCCAAAATGGAAACAATAGGCTGGTGCGAGGACAGATGTGACAGTGAGGCTGGGAGCATGGTCATGGGACACAGCCACAGGGGAAGAATTGCGGGTAGGGGCAGGACTGGCAGAGCCTTATCCCATTACCTGGTGTGCAGTGGAGTATTTTGAAGCAAGTGGTTCTATCTTGCACATGCTCCTCCAACATATTTCCCCTGATACCCCTCATTGTGGAAGAACTCTCCTGCACCATGCTATCCTATGTGGTAATGTAGGAGCCGTTCATGTGCTCTTACGTTGTGGTGCCAATGTAGAATCACCTGTTAAAACAACTGGAAAGACCATGTTTAATCCAATACACATGGCTGCCCGGCTTGGCTTGTCAACAATTGTTCAGTGTTTAATCGACTCTGGATGTGATATAAACTCCAAGACAGATTCTGGTGAGACAGCTCTAATGATCTGTGCAAAATATAAGCATGAAGAGTGTCTCAGAGTATTGGCCATGGCTGGTGCTGATTTTGGCTTGGTTAATGTTGCTGGTCAGTCCGTCAGCTCAATTGCTGGGACAAATCGCTGGTCCCTTGGTTTTCAGCAAGCGTTGATACTTGTAATAAGAGCTGGAAAGATACCAAGGTCCAGCAACTTTTCTGTGTTCTCTTCCCTAATGTTTGCAGCTCAAGCCGGTGACATGGAGGCCTTGAAAGCTGTAGTTGGTTCAGGAGAATTTGACATTGATTATCAGGATGATAAAGGTTTCTCGGCAGTCATGATCACTGCTTTGAAGGGTTATGTGGAAGCATTCCGGTTGCTGGTTTATGCAGGGGCTGATGTAAAGTTGTGTAACAAGTCTGGTGAGACTGCAATTACGCTATCTGAATTAAGCCAAAACCGTGACCTATTTGAGAAGGTAATGCTCGAATATGCACTAGAAAAGGGCAATCGCTATGCTGGAGGGTTCTATGCTCTGCATTGTGCTGCACGTCGCGGGGACATTGATGCGGTCAAATTGTTAACAAGTAGAGGCTACGATGTGAATGTCCCTGATGGAGATGGTTACACTCCACTCATGTTAGCGGCTAGGGAAGGCTATGGTCCCGTGTGTGAACTCTTGATCTCTCATGGGGCAAATTTGGATGAGAAGAATGCCAAAGGCGAAACACCACTCTCACTAGCAAGGAAGAGTGGTTGCGGTACCAAAAATGACGCGGAGTGTGTGATACTGGATGAGCTTGCTCGCAGGGTGGTGCTAGGTGGAGCCCATGTTTGGAAGCATACCAAGGGAGGGAAAGGAAGCCCTCATGGGAAAGAGATGAGAATGGTGGGAGCCATAGGGGTGCTGCGCTGGGGGACGTCGAACCGGAGAAATGTGATATGCCGGGATGCAGAGGTGGGGCCCAGCCCAGCTTTTAGGAGGAATAGGAGGAGCAAGAGTGATGCGGATGAAGCTGGATTGTTTAGGGTGGTGACTACGAAGAACAAGGAGGTGCATTTTGTGTGTGAAGGTGGGGTTGAAACCGCTGAGCTTTGGGTGAGGGGCATAAAGCTTGTGACAAAGGAGGCTGTTTTGGGTAATAAGAGGGAGTCATGAATGGTGGTGACTGGTGAGAGGATAGCGTCAGAGAGGCAGTAGGGTGTATAAATGTTTTCTGGAATACTTCGTCTTGAAGTATTTAGAAGTAGAGTCGTTTCTTTTTATTGTAAATGTTTTGATCCCTCAGTTGTAAATGAGTTCACTTCTCGTCGTACGGGACAATGGATATCGAGCATCCGACAGATTTCGCTTGTTCACAAAATGGCTTCCCCTTTAACTTCCAGCGAGTCAATGAGTGTCCAAAGGTTTTCAAATTTCAAACTAACGACGCCATAAATCTTTAATAGAGATCTAAAGATAAAAAATATTATTATGGTAGCGAGATTGAGGAACCAAGATGTAAGCAAACCAAAATAATTGAGATGAGGCTATGTTCTGATTTCGAATGGCAACTTCTACACTGAGAATACGTTGGATCCTTTATGCATGGCGGCTAAATCTCTGAAACCGTTTAAATGAGCCCACTTTATCGTAAGTTGAAACATCAGTATCGCATAATAATAATTATCATAAGTTGAAACATCTATGTTCTGATTTTGAATGGCAACTTCTAAAGGACTCTTCTACAAAAACAAATTGAGGTATAGCTCTTCCAGAAAGGAGGTGGGGCCTTCCGCCAATGAATATTAAAAAACACAGACAAAATACCACCTTTTAGCCTGCACTGATCTCCTTCTCCTTTGCCTTGCACAAGTCCTCTGCTGTCTTCACAAACTTTTTAGTCAACTCCTCAACCTGGAAAATGTAGCCATTTCGAAGAACCCATGAGCAATAAAAGTCGCATAATATTAACTAGGGAGCAGTTAGCTTATAATTTAGGGCTCACCTCTTTCTCCAATCTTTTTAAGTCGTCCTTTGGGTATCTTGAATACAACTTTTTTATTGTATCCATTGCCTGTAAAAGAAACCAACAATCTATTTAGTCACACAGCCGGAGAGCTGCAAACTCATAGAATTCGTTCGTACTCACATATCAAGGGTAATCCTTTTGCAACCCCTAACACTGTTTTGGTCCTCAATACTACAAATAACACATTTCTTCATGGAACCACCAGACTAGAGAGCAGGAAACTAAAGATTTAATCATAACTAAGGGGAAGTGTCATATCTTTCAAAGGCATCTTTTTTGCTACTGCTATATGCTTCTAGGATTGAGAGATTCCAGATACTGAATGTGTGAAAAGTATTGCTATACTTCTCTGTCTTGATGCTTGGTGAATATCAAAATAACAAAGAAGAATATCGCAGTCACCTCAATTGCAATATTTTTTGTCTAGAAATGATTCGAACCTGCTAAAAATGTATTAGCAGAAAGAAAAAGGAAAAAAAAAGACTTTAAGTTACCTTTTGGCGAGCTCTTCTTATACTTAGTCTGCCATCTTCACAGGACTTGGTAACCACTTTACATACAGCCTGGTAGAATATGTTCAATGATAAGACATAGTAGTTATCAGACACGACAAAAAACAGAGAGGGTGAAAGCAGTTAAAAGTCACCTGAACATGCTCTTTGGTCAATCTGGCCATCACAAAAATTAGAAAAAGATACATTAGTCAAGCAATCAAACACTTGGCCAAGACCAACTTAGCTTGGAGAATATGAAAACTAAAAGAAAACATCAAGTGTATTTCTTAAGGTTTTTCACCAGCCTCTATAAAAAAATGTGCAATGAAAATTCATAACAGCATGAGTTACAATCAGATGTGTGCTTACGGAGGAATAGCTGCAATCAATCGATCCCCATCCACTTTAGGATTTAACCCCAAGGCAGATTCAACAATGGCAGTCTCCAACTTCTGTAAGGCCTGCAAGCTCATGTTTGGAGCCAAATATAAATATTTGAGAAACAAACTGCAATTAAGATATAGCAAGTTCACAATATAACAGAAAGTTAAAAAAAAAGGCATCCCCTCATTACATTTGGATCAAAAGGGTTTATCGATAATGTTTTCGAATCCAGGACTGAAACAACGGCTATCTGACTCAGGGGCAGCTTGACGCCACCGGTTTCCACAATAATGTGGTCAAGCATTCCTGTATAAACATTTCAGACAACTAAGATAAGTAGCAAACCGAAGTGAGCATACGAATAGCGATTTGACAACCGGGAAATTGAGAATGTACCCGGAGATGCTCTTCCAGTTCGTAGTTTGCTTAATTCTGCTGACAATGCTGTAATTGCCGCCTCCATTTGCGAGGTCGTGTTTGCCTTAATGGTTGGCCCCATATTTGGCAAAACTTCAATTGTGCCCGCAGCCGAGTCATCTTCTAAAAATGTGAAAATCATAGAAATGGAGTGAAATTTTGAAGGTTGCATTTGAAAAAATATATAATTTTTGTGCCGCTAAGCCAAACAGTAACTTCGATTCTTAGATACCATATATGTGGTTTTGTACAGTAAGCGAGAGAGAAAAGGAGAGTACTTGATTTATTGCGGCCTTTGGCAAAGCCTCTGCGACTTTCTTTGACGAATTCAAGAGCGGAATGAGACAGAATTCTCTGCGGTGCCTCGGAGTTGCACTGGAAGAGCTCGCGACCGACAATCGCAGAGCTTCGAAGGAGAAGGACGTTTCGGAATGACAGTGCGCGTCTCAGAAAGATCGCCATGGCTGTAGCTCTCTAGGGTTTTAGATTTGATAAACCCCGCGCAGTGAGGCCTGAGATTTTGGGCCTCCAAGCCTTGGTTTTGGTTTCGGACTTCAGAATATTACACGATACGACGACGTTTTATCCGTTAAATTTAGGATAATCAGGCTTTTAAGCTAATTGCAGCAGAATTTGCACGTGGTACCCTGTGGAACAACACACACTGACTCACTCACACTAAGCATATCCAAACACAAGTGAGGCCAAGACCCACTCTTCGCCCTCGCTCTTCTTCTCTTCAGCCCAAGACTCAAAATTTATTAAGATTTTGGTTGTTTTTTGGCTAGTTTGAGCTGAAAATGGAAGCTTTCTGTGCCATTCGGCCTGCCTACTTCGTGGATCCTCTGAAAGTAGATTTCAGCACCACCAGGTACTTTCCTCTCCCTTAAGTCTCAAGTTCTCAACTGAATTAATTGGCGAAGAACATACTGGCAAACTGTCTTTACCAATTGGAATATGTAAATGGTGCAATTTCCATGGTTCAAGCTTCAAGTTGACGTATCAGTATCCTCTAAAGTTTGTGAGGTTAAAGCTGATATTTTTGTTCATAATATTATATGAATAGAGATTTTCAAGACATTTTCAAGTTGATTATATAATGGGATTGTGATAATATTATTGTTAAAAGGAGGACTAGGGGGCTGGTTAGTATATTGGCAACAGCAGACAGAGATGTAGTAGGCACGCTGAGGATAGATGGGTAGAAAAATGAAATATGTATTGGTCATTGGTGGCTTGGTGCACCAATTAACTTGTATATGGTGGAAAGTAGACTAAGGATTCAAATCATTTTCGGTTTTGTGATCGGGATCTTTCGGGATTGCAAGCTTGAAGGGTCCAATGTGATTAGGTAGATTTTGATAGACTCGAATTATGGTGTTATTTGTTAGCTACTTCCTGCCAAACCCCAAGCCGTTGAGAGACTCAGCACTGAACATGTGCTATCTCTTTCTATCTTCCCCCAATTTCTCTTTTTGTTTCACTATCTTTTTTATTAGTCATGAGACGGAAATTGATTTCGATCCTTTTTTTTTTCAGGACTAGAATTACTTTCCCCCAGAAACTTTTTTTCTGTCGAGCGAAGTTTGGTAAGCAATTGGTAAAACGTTTCTCTAATACAACTTTCGTAGTACAATGTCAACTACAACTTTTGCACACAATTGATCTATTTTTCTTGAAAATTTGACAAATATCTTTCAACACGTGTACAGCTGACTCCGGGATAGATGGCTCATTTAGCTTAAAACTGGTATCTCCAGCCCTTTTAGCAGCTGAAAAAGAAGAAGCTAGGGCTGTCCTAACCTTGTTCTTGAAGAAACAAGGCCTCAGCCATACAGTTGCTGCAAGAACCATAAACAAGTCAGACCTTTTTGTTGAGCACCTGATATCTAGGCTTCATGCTGTTCATAAATCCCGGTATCTAGTAGGTTCGAATTCAACATATTACTGCTTCTCTCTGGATCTAGCTTACATATTTATTGTAAGCTCTAAATTGTTTAATCAAATCTTCTTGCAGGACGAGAGCTAACAACTCTTGAGATTAGGGAGGCTCTAATCCCTTACCTCGAATCCCTTCTTGATGAGCATGGAGTTTTTCTGGTAGATTTGGTGGAAAGCTTTCCAAATGCACCTGTAAAAGAAAAGCCAGTTGCACCAGTTACTAAATCTCAATCGTCTGTGGATTTAAAGAAGCTAAAGGCGATATCTCGAGTAAGTGAAATTGGCCCAGCTGGGAAGCTCCCACCTCACATTCTCTACCTTTTAGAGCTTGGCATGGATCTTGATCAAATCAAGGGAATTGCGCGCAGATTTCCGTCTTTTGCCTATTATAGTTTAGAGGGGAAGATAAAGCCAATTGTTGAGTTTCTTCTCGAACTTGGGGTGCCAAAATCTGATATTCCTACAATACTTAATAAGAGGCCTCAGCTGTGTGGAATCAGTCTATCTGAAAATATCATACCTACCATGAATTTCTTAGAAGATCTGGGTGTGGACAAGAAACAATGGGCAAAAGTGATATACCGGTTTCCAGCGCTTCTCACTTATAGTAGGCAGAAGGTGAAGACGACCATAGATTTTCTATATGAAATGGGCCTTTCAGCCGAGCTCATAGGTAAGGTTTTGACACGCTGCCCAAACATTATAAGTTACAGTGTAGAGGACAAGTTACGGCCAACAGCTGAGTACTTTCTCTCATTGGGGGTGGATGTTGCTGTTCTGCTCCATCGTTCTCCCACGCTTTTTGGTCTCAGTATTGAAGCCAACTTGAAGCCTGTAACAGAATTTTTCTATGAGAGGGGATACAGTATGGAGGAAGTTGGGATCATGCTTTCAAGATATGGAGCATTATATACTTTCAGCTTGGCAGAGAATTTGATACCAAAATGGGAGTTCTTTTTGACCATGGATTATTCAAAATCAGAGCTGGTTAAATTCCCTCAATATTTTGGCTATAGTTTGGAAGAAAGGATTAAACCAAGGTATGCACTAATGAAGGAATGTGGGGTGAGGCTGCTGCTGAACCAGTTATTATCACTATCAACTGGTAACTTTGATAAGGCTCTCAACAAGAAAATAAAGAAATTGTCTGCTGGAAAAGATCCAAATATCAGCAGTGATGATCTTACATCGGAGGTTGAACAATGAAAGTTCTGAGCAAATATTGTAACAATACAGGATGCACATGCACAATATGAGCACTGATGCAGTACAGGTGCCACATTGAAGCTAAAAATGGATGTGCTTTCACTGGGGAATAGAGTCAAATGTATCGTTTCGAAAGTTGGACAATGTATGTGATTCATCTCAGCTGCGCGTGCAGACAGGAGGTATTCGATTGTTGTCAAATTTTCTTCAAGCTTCAGGAGGGAGTTGTATCTGTTGCTACTTGCTGAGTGACATCCTCCAAATGAATGAAGAATCATCTGCCATCCTAACTCTTTTGCCCGGTTGACCTCTTTTATGACTCTTTGTATTTGCCAGGTTTTTCTATTCTAAACTCCTGGGTTTGGAAAGCTGGTAGAAACTTGCTCTGTGCTGTTACATTTTTTTGTACGTTGTAGTTCGGATTATTATTACTTTTTAGATCCAATCCAATTACTCTAATCTTAGTTTTATGTTTCCTTGTAAACGAATACTATTGTCTAGAGAGAAGCTTTCATATTCTGTCTGGGCGGTTCCCTTTTGGTTTTGAAAATGCATTTGCCAGACAGTTCGAGGTAACCGCACATAAATCCGTAGTTAATATGCTTGCTCATTTCATTTGGCCAATGCATGCAGCCTTGGTCTTTGGTCGGGTTTTAGTTGAGGATGGGTTGACACGTCGTTTGGGTCTTTTACTCGTGTCAGAAGAATGATTTATGGTGGATTAAAATTTGAATATATGCATGTGGGGTGGCATTTTACTGCTAGTTAATTCACAATCTTTATCTTCTTGGTCTTTGACATGTCTCATATGTGTTGTCTTTTCCCATTTTGGCATAAACCAAAGTTTTTAACTTTTTTACAAATTCAAGTTCATTGTATATTTGTGCTTTAAATGTGTAATTACAGCATACCCAAAAAAGAAAATAACACAATTTTGAAATGAATAATACTATTATTATTATATTTTTATACCACTTTATATGACAGATAAGATGTATAATCACATCAATTAAAAAAATAACTATATACAATATATTTCCCTTCAAAAATCCAATACTATTATTGAATTACAAAAATAATAATAGTAAGTCATACAAATTTGGTACCCCACCAAATAAATATGGGAGGTAGACTGTCACCTACCAAAGAAGCCAAAATGAAAAGTAATTAATTAACATCATCTAATTTTTCATGGAATAAAATAAGTTTATAATCCTTGATACTTTTTATTTTTAAAGGCAATAAGTGTTCTTTCTAGAATACGGAACATGTTATATAGCAGCATTTAAATTAAATTTATAAATATGAGGCAGACATACGATGTAACATTACCATCCTAAAAATAAGTTTTGGGTAGTCTAGTATGAAAATTTGACACAAACCATACATAGAAAAGATATTTGCTATAATCATATCTTTATCATTAACTTCCATCTTGTCTTTTCTGATACAGTTTGTTTTTCAATCCGCTTGATTTGTAATCTCCAAAAATATGACGTGTGCTGAATTGAATGTGCCTAAATTTAAATTGGGCCTAGGAAAAAAAAAAAGAAAAAGAAAAAGGTTTTGCCTAATTTGTTTACTTATATTTTTGTTTTGTTTTTTTGGGTCTGAGACTTACCGGGCACACTACAGCAATCGACCGTTTCTTGTTATTTCTTAAGGACCTCCTTCCCTCCCGTGGCCCCTGGCATTTGTTTGCAGTTAGCAGTTCGTGCGTTTCTTTTCCTTTTATCTCCGAAATAAGTGAGAAGAGGAACCAAATCACAGAGAGAGTGAAAAAAAGCTAAAGAAAGCCAATTGGAAAAAGGGCATGTTCTACTCACAGTGCCTCCTTTCAAGGAAGGGGCCTTTGGGCGCCATTTGGGTTGCCGCTTACTCTTTCAAAAAGCTCAAGAAGGCGCAGGTCACTCAGACTGACATCTCCTCCTCTGTTGGTTCGTTTCCTTTTCTCTTCGCCGTCTTTCTCATGATTTGCTTGCCTTTGGTTGACATTTGAAAAAAATGAGGGGAAAATCACAACAAAACCATAAATTTTTGTAATGGGGTTTTTTTCTTACAATATTTGAGCACACACTGTTTGCTAACTTTTCTCTGATTGTTTCTCCAAAAACCAAACAGTGTTTCTCTTCTTTCTTTTTTTTCTCTTTGGGGCTTCTCTGTTTCTTTCGTTTTTAATAAAAATATTCATGTGCGGGCAGCGGGTGTTGTTAGAAGAGTGCTAGGAAGATTTTCTTTTTCAATTATGGAAAGGGTATTTGCTCTTCACGGGTATTCATATTTGGTGGCTTAATTACATTGTATTTGCTCTGAAGTACATTAATTTTATAACCTGGTTTCTGGGTTTGCCATTAGTTACTGTTATCAACCATCTAGCCATTTGTTGGATCCGCTTAGTTGCTCCCTAATTCAGGTTTCTGGGTTTGTCATTAGTCACTGGCTGTTTTGCATAAGAAGTTGTAAGAAGAAGACAGAATTTTCTGGGAAAAATGTTATTCTTTTGCTGGTTGCCAGGAATACCTCTTCATGTTATTTGACATTGAGCCTGAAATATCTTTAAACCCTATTCTCTTGGTGCAGATAAAATTTTGCAAGATGAATGGGATGTTGTTGCATACAGGGTTCTCGCCTACCTTCTTCTTGGTGTCGTTCGAATATACTCGAAAAAGGTTGAATATCTGTTCAATGATTGCAATGAAGTGCTGATTAAAATCAACAAATTTGTGGTTAGTACAAAAAAGAATGCAGATGCAGACAAGCTGCGGGCGCCTTATTACTCTGTTACTCTACCGGATAGATTTGAACTTGATGCTTTTGATCTGGGGATCCTTGAAGTTGAAGATGTCAGTGGGTAAGCTGTGTAGCTTAAAAAACCTTTTGAGGATATTACCGTATGTAGTTCTCATATTTAACATGTTTGCTTCCCTTACTTCCCAGATGCAATGTGGTGTCCCATGAAGATATCACACTTAAAGGTATCAAATGTTTGGTCCTGAATACTATTCACTTAATTCTATTTGTATAATTTTACACGATTCGGCATGATATGAAACAGATTGTGCAAAGGGGAATGGAATTGGACAGTTTTATTCAGAAATGGTATGTCACATAGTCATTCTAATGTTTATCTATTTTGTCAGTTTTTTTAGCCTAATATGCATTCATTCTTTTCTTGTTCTGCTGAACTTTTCATGGTATTAACTTATCTCTTTTCAGGCCCTAAGAGACATTCATTTTCTTATGACAATTAGTTCTTAATGATTTTCCAAATTTCCTGCCTCGTAAGAATTTTCATAGGTTTGATTAAGTTTCGTCCAGAATATGCACCTGAGGTGTCAGTTTGTGTTTGTGCAGTATGGTTATGAGGAATTTGGTGTCTGTGACAATATTTCCTCTGCTGATTTCACCCCAATCAAAGAGTACGTATAACCATTCAAGATGCTCGAAGTTTATAATTTTGTGTCATCCCTAAATTCATTTTCGAATACTTTCCTTTAATCTTATTTTTGACAAGTATTTCTTATTTCAGTGTACTTTCATCTTACATGTTGGACTTTGACATGGAGTTCAGAACATCAAGTAATGGAGCCAACTCAGAAGCATTTGTGGAGAAGCTTCAAGAGAATAGGTTCTCTCAAGAAGAATGCACAGACCTAGAAACATTTTGTGGAGTTCAGGAAGAAACTCCAAACCAAGTTGTTTCATATGGAGAAGATCAAGAAACTAATAGAGAGCAGATAAAGGCTCCAGTTATAGCACCGTCTGAAGATGGAATTCAAGGAGAATCAAGCATGGAAAAGCCTCGAGACCTTACGTTGTCTCAGGAAGGTTTGAACCTAGAGACAGTCTATGGGACTGAGAGAGAACCTTCCTACTATGTTAGATCATCCAGTGAAGATCATCAAATTGATCGTGAGGAGATTATGGAACCAGAGTTGGTGCAACCAGAAAATCAGACGTGTCAGGTTATAAGACAAGATAATAATCTAATTGCCTCAGAAGCTAATATGGAAAAACTGCTAAGATGTACAGTTTCTCAAGAAGAGTACATGGACCTTGACATGTTTCTTGGGGCTAAGCAATCTCGAGAACTTGTTTGTTCATCTGGTGAAGAGAATCATATTGACAGAGAGCCAATAAAATTGCCAGAGACGAGTTCGCCAAAAAGTATAGAACACCAAATTATTGTGCAAGAAGATCCAGATCCTCTCTCTGTTGAATATGATGGAACTCCTGGTGCCAAGCTCCCCAGTGCTTTAGGTGCATACTTCTCAACAAAGGAATTTAATGTTATTTTTCTTTTACCTCTTAAGTATTCAATTCCTATAGTTGTTTAGGACTTGAAAAAGAGTTGCTTTAGCACCTTATATACAGAGTTGGACGTTAGTTTTTCTTAGTCAAATACTGTTCTGAGTTCCATCTTTTGCTTTGCAATATATATATAAAATCAAAATTTCATGTATGCTTGACAAGTTTGTCCTAATTTATTTATCATAATGCAGGTATTACTACACCAAAGTTTATGGTTATTCGTACACCAGCTACTAAGGAATCTGCTCGAATTTCTAGGAAAAGAAAATGTGTCATTGATGATATGACAGTGCTGCCTAATGAGTACGTGAGGGTTTACTGTCCCTTTACATGTGTTAAATTGAAGTGTTCCTGTTTTGTGTATTTGTAGAAATCTAGGCTAGAAATTATTTCTAATTTTATCCATAAAAGTTAAAATGACATTTGGAGCATCCATCATTATATTTGAAATAACATCCTTTCGGACACTTTGGATTTTAATTATGTTTCAATGGATTATAAGTTGACCAAGGAATAAGAAACCGTAACATAAAATTTCACAGGGTAATCCGGCGAAGCATACATGATGCAAGTGACCTGGTTTCTAAAAGAAGAAAAGTTCCTCAAACTGCCCTTGCCGTTTGGAAAGCCTGTCAAATTGGAATTCTAACCCATGATTTCTCGGAGCCATTGCTACCTGGTAATTTCCTATCGTTATTTACTTTCTGGTTCATCAGTTGTGGAACCGCTGCTAACCGCATTTGCAGCTGGTGTTTCACAAGAACTTAAATCCCTGTCCTGCAAAAGGAAATTAAAGATTATAGAACCTGCTGAAACTGTTGGAACTCCAGAAAAGTTAGATGTGTTGGAATCTCCAAGTGTTGGTAGGTCAGAGCAAATAGAAATTGCACCAGAAACACCTATTCGTCGCTCACAGTCAATGAAATCATTTGAGAGTCCAAACAGCCCTGAAGCTCATGATGTGGATATAGTAAGACCTGAGCCATCTGGAAGGATAGAGGAAGACCCATGCCTGAGCAGGGAGCAAGCTGACCCACCTGAAAGTTTAGAAGAATTACCATTTCTGGACAGGGATATATTAGGACCTGGGCCATCTGGAAGGATAGAGAAAGAGCCATCCCTGGGCAGGGAGCAAGCTGACCCATCTGGAACTGTAGAAGAAGTACCATTTCTGGGCAGGGATCAAGAACATGATTTCAATCTGCTGAATGAGGTAAAGTAATGATTACTATGGAATTTTATTGTAAGAAAAGCATCTACAAGAAACGGTTAGATGCTTTTCTCAGATACTAGCTGTTGATAGACATGTAGATAAGTCAATGTTAGTAACTTAGTATAGAGCATAGCCATCCTGGAAATCTTTCTATTTGTGGTACTCAGACAAGTGAATGCACATGACAAGCTTGCTTTTACTATTAAAGGTCTGAAACAAGCATGTATGATACTGATGCTGCTACATGTTATTATTTTGTTTCTCATTTGTTCTGGAATTGATTATGTCTCTTTAATTCTTTTTAATCTTGCCTCAGGAGATTGATTTATGTGAAGGAGTTAACCCTGAAGTGGGTAAGAGGCTCAAATTGATTTCATTAAGCTAGCTTTTGTTTGATTTGCATTTTTTTTTTTTCTCAATCCTAAACTCTGAAACTTATTTTTGTTGTAGATGGATGGTCAGGAAGAACCAGGTATGGTGGATTTGCCCTCTTGAAATTCTTTTGGCATAAATGTCAGGGCTAATATTTTTTCTTGCGCCAACTTTTTCTTCAATGACAACTTGTGCATACAGAGTAGTTGCAAGGTACTTGCAGAGACATTTTCCGAATCGTAAAAAACAAGGAGAGGAGGAAGTGAACTTGTTGCAGGTTTCAGAAGGAAGAACTAAGAGAGAAAGTGCAAGGCTATTTTATGAGATACTGGTATGATCTATCTGTACTATGTGGTTTAGAATCTTGATTTGGCTTCGTCATGAGTTTGGGTCATTTTATGGTGCATCTTCCAAATTCATGAGCCAGCTGCTTCTTTCTTCTTTTAATGTTGCTGTACAGAAACTTATCCCATGAACCCCAAAATTCTTACGTCCAAACATGCAGATCAAAACCTGGTAGTCCCGTGTGTAATACATTATTGAATTTTTTTTCATTTATTTATTTATTTTTGCAGGTGTTGAAAACTAAAGGGTACGTGGATGTGAAGCAAGATGATGCGTATGGTGATATTCTGATCTGGAAACGCCCCATCTGGAACCAAACGTGGGCAGACGATATGGTTAACAGAGGCGCCTCTAAAACTATGTATTTATGCGCATAGAATTTTCTGTGCTGCATAAATTGTATACCACCAGAGTAGGTTTTTTTGTACGAAGTTAATTAGTCATGTAAAGTTAGCTTCTATTTCGAGTGGCTTTTCCTTAGAAAAATGTCAGAAAGACGGGCATGTGATAATGCCCCCAATAAAATAAAGTTTCAAAACTTTCATATTTTTTGAAGCTCCAATTCTATAACCCACCACCACTTTTTTCAGATTTTCACAAATAAATATGTCCAACGGTAGATGTTTGAAATCACTAAATTTCTTTTTTGGGTACCTAGCCGGTGCTTTATTTATACTTCAGTGGTGCCAATGGAGTTCATTTTTTTTTCTATTTTTGGTAGACAAAAACACCGAATGGCTATGTTCCATATGGATTTGGTGGATTTCACAAATTAGGTGCAACTCAATTACAAGCACTTTCTAACACATCGGAATCAGCCACTCACGTTAACACATGAGAATCATAATCTTTCACAAAAACAATGGGAAAAGCAAAAAGGTTGTGCAAGAACTGGAAAGACGCACAAACAAACAAGGGTCATTTTATTCATCTGAACTCAAACTCTTACAGAAGAAACCAAATATAAAGTCTAATCACTTGAAGATCCATCGTCATCATTTTCATGCTCTGTCACAACTTTCTCTATAAACCTCTTGCGAACCCCATCGATCACAGCTTTCCTTGACCGGCCATTTCCACTCTGCCCATCGTTGAGCACAGGATCTGATTGGCAGAGAACTAATGCCGCACCTGATAATATTCAGTAAAAATTCATTAAAAACAGTTTGTGAACATTGGTGTTGAAGTTTATGCTCCACTTCTCCACATTCAATGTGCTAAAAAAGACCCAACCGAAGGTCAAAGTGAAAATACCTTCAGGTGTGCATCTCCGGCCAAAGCTTCGCAAGCCGACGTGATTTGCTTTGACAGCACCACTGTTGTACACCAAAACAGTGGGAACGTTACGATCTGGGTAATTTGGGATGCAGTCGGTGGATATTATCTTCACAAATTTGGTAGCTGGGTATTTCGCAGCCAAATCTTCCAAGCATTGCATCAGCACCCCACATTCCGCAATTCCTTCTTTGTACAGAATCACAACCACCCAAACATCAGCCGGAGCTTGCGAAACCTCTCGCACGAAATCTGATCCCGAAATCGGCACAACCGATCCAAACCTCGCTACCTTAGCTGTTTCTCTCAACTCAGCCAGCCTCTTCTTCCTATATTCTTCGAGGAAGCGATCGTCGTCGAGATCGGGATTGTCTTCGAGGTCCTCGAGGTCCTGCTCGGTCTTTTCATCGATCCAGGACTTGTCTTTAGGAAGAGAGGCTTGATCATTGGCCGGAGTGAAAGGTGCTGGCTTGAACGCTGGTGGTTTCGCTGGTAGGTTCCCTAGCTTTCTCTGTATGTCATCCCACTGCGTCGATGCTCCTTCCACGTCCTTGTACACAAAGTGATAGTCCGCCATTCTCTCTCTCTCTCTCTCTCTCTCTGGAATTTTCCTTGACGTTTACAGGATTAAAACTACGGTGACTCAAGTTGTAAAATAGGTGAACTACGTATCCCAAAAATGACTTTTTACCCTTTTTATTATTATCCTAATAACCGAGTTTTATTAATCGAACCGGACACTCAGCTCAGCGAAAGCGACGAGTCGATCCCCGTCCATTCTTTGCGTTTTTAAAGCGACTCGTATATACACCAAAGCCAGAACGAGCTCTCGAAGCTTTTTCTCTCTTCTCTGCTCCCGGTACGTAGAAATCGAAAGCTCGACCTAAAACCATGGACGCTGTACAAGCTCTGGTGGCGAATATCCAAGGGCTATCGAGCGCTGGGGACATCTCGCACCTTCATGTTGTTCTGAAGCAGGCGCCGGACTCGCTCTACGCCGAGTCGACTCGATTACTTCCTGTTCTGGACCAGCTTGACCCCTCCAAGCACTCTCTCGGATACCTCTACATCCTGTGAGCCTCTTCTTCACTCTAACAATACCTTTTTTGTCTAATTTCATTAATGTATTTTTCTTTTTCAATGATCGGTTTCCTAGGGTTTAGTCGGACGGCTTTGTACACAATGTCTTAGGGTTTGATTATCGGGTGAGAGTGCGAGCTCTAATCCACATAGATTGAAGTTTTATATCTGCGTTGCGTTTAAAAGAATTCTGGAAAATCCTTAATCTGCACTAAGAATTCTGGACTAAGAATTCTGGCATTGGATGAAATTGCATTTGAGTTTAGAAATTTGATTGTCTAAATCATTTGTAGTGTGCGGTTCTTTTGTATAAGATTCTGCCAAGTTAGTATTCACGAGCATTTGGAAATCGGTGGAAATTGACTCTCTTTAATGGGTATATGTGTTGTCAGAGAGGCATGCTCTTCTGGTTCGATTTCAAAGGAGCAAGGAAGTGCGTTGGTTTTGCCTATTGCCACATTTATCAATTCCTGTGATACGGAGCAGATTCGTTTGGCACCTGATAAATGTATTATTCTTTACTCTTTTATATTGGACTTGTGTAAATGTTGTTAGATTGCACCTCTGATTCCTACTCTTGTTGATTTGTTCTGTTTGTAGTCCTATCTGTTTGTAAGAGGTTCAAAGATCAAGTTATGGTTCTTGAAGAACCACTGCGGGGAGTGGCACCAATGTTGACAGCAATTCGGAAAATTCAGACCTCCTCAGAACATTTGACTTCCTTGCATCCAGAGTTTCTTCTTCTTTGTTTGTTGTCAAAATGCTATAAAGCTGGATTGTCCATTTTAGGTGATGACATTTTTGAGGTTGATCAGCCAAGGGATCTTTTTCTCTATTGCTATTACGGGTGGGTGGCTCTTTCTGCAGAGTATTATCTATTTCAGTTTGACACATTTTCTTTCATTTAAGTTAACTGGTTTTTAATTATTGAGAA
Source organism: Prunus dulcis (assembly GCF_902201215.1). Taxonomy (NCBI): domain Eukaryota; kingdom Viridiplantae; phylum Streptophyta; class Magnoliopsida; order Rosales; family Rosaceae; genus Prunus; species Prunus dulcis. The sequence continues at coordinate 23,705,027 of NC_047652.1, read as the reverse complement.
AATTATGTTTGGTAGTGTTCCTTTCTTCATCTGACATTTCTTACTTCTTCTATGTTTTATATGCTCTTGCATCTAGGAAACGCTCCTGGAATTCTTGTTTTAGAGTAGGATTCTGTCATATTGTTAGAGCCAACTGATAGGATTTCATAATCCTATGTTTTGAGAATGAAATTTTTATTACCATTAACCATGATTTTCAGGGTTTGTAGTTTATTTGGTAATATAATTTTAGTAAGAGAGTGAATTATAAATATCCATTTTAAGAGTATTGAAATGTCATATTTCTCTTTTGGTTCTTTGGACCATTAGAAATTTAAATATAATTAATTACTTTTAATTGATTAAATAAGTCAAGTAAGATAACACATTCTTGTTTTAAGAGTGTTATTCTGTTTCATTTGTTGTGGTTATTTACGTTTCTAGCCTTACATTTTACTTGATTATTTATATGGAATATAGTTACTGATTAAATGTAAAACACTTATATTTCATTTTGAAAAGAAGACTGGAATTGATCCATTGTGTGCTAGGTGAGAGAATCCACTTTAATAAGTTGAAGATTCATCAGTTTGATGATTGATGTGGAATGTCATTAGTCTTTAGAAGGCTTTTTAATGCTTCTAGCTTTGAGGATTTGGTGTTGCCAAGGAAGTTTTCTTACAATATTTCACCTTTCACATCACTGTAGGGGGATGATATGCATCGGACAAAAGCGTTTTCAGAAAGCATTGGAGCTTCTACACAATGTCTGTCATCTATATTCTATGTTTACCTCCTTATACTTTCTAAATTATCTACTGTATTTTGAATTTTATATACTTGTCCATCCTAATCGCGAAACATATTTTCCAGGTTGTAACAGCTCCAATGACTGTTATTAATGCAATAGCTGTTGAAGCATACAAAAAGTACATATTGGCTTCACTCATTCACCATGGGCAGGTATGGCTTTTCTTCGCATGGATCCCTCTACTTGAAGTTTAATTTGATTTTGTAAGTCAATTCACACAACAGGGATACTATGGTTCGAAAGAGTCAATTTGCTTGGTTTTGACTTGACACGTTCATCTGTTTATGCTGTTAATAAATTTGAGGATAATCTGATGATTGCTTTATTCATGGTGACAGTTCTCTACCAGTCTCCCTAAATACACCTCATCAGTAGCTCAGAGGAATCTGAAGAACTTTTGTCAGGTTAAGCTAAAGTTGAGCATTGCGCTTCACTATAGATCTATTTTCTTTTATAAGTTTCTTGGCCTTTGTGATATCTACATATATAAGTTCGGATAATGTTAGGCTAGCACTTGAGCTGTAATTTACCAGCTCCACTGACTTCATTTGGTTTTTAATCCTCTATTGTGCAGCCCTACATTGAATTGGCAAATAGCTATAGCACTGGAAAAATTGAAGAATTGGAGACATGTGTGCAGAAGTACAAGGAAAAGTTTGAAAACGTGAGTTCTTTATAATAGTTTCATCCTGTTGGTTTTATTGACAAATTGGATGCAATATGATTCTCTCTTTCATGGAATCTTTAACCTTCTTAACAAGGCTTTTGATTGTGTTTTCCCTCAGGACAACAATCTTGGACTGGTGAAGCAGGTTATATCTTCCATGTATAAGCGAAACATTCAGAGATTGACTCAGACATACTTGACTCTCTCCCTCCAAGATATCGCCAACAGTGTTCAACTAAACAGCGCCAAGGAGGCAGAAATGCATGTGCTACAAATGGTAAATGCAAAGTACTAGCAGTAGAGTTTTGGTATTACAAATATTAGTATTGTACCCTAACTTTTTTTTCTTTCTCAATGTACAGATCCAAGATGGTGAGATATTTGCCACAATTAACCAGAAAGATGGAATGGTTAGATTTCTTGAGGATCCTGAACAGTATAAAACCTGTCAGATGATTGAACATATTGACTCATCAATACAGAGGTAAATTGTTTGGTTATCAATTTATATGTTGGATTATTGCCCTTTTCTTTGGGTGGGGGGCAGTGGCGGGTGGAGAGAGAGAGAGAGAGAGAATCGTGAATACTTGTAGTTTATTAATGCTAACATAGCACTCTAATTCTTCATGATGCGATATCATTTAGATCGATGAAAGGAATATTTTTCCAGTGAAATATTACCTCCACATGTCAACTACAGTTAGTGACATTTTTTTTTTTTTTTTTCTTCTTTCGATTTTGAATTTATTTATTTCCTTTCCATCCAGGATAATGGCACTGTCAAGGAAGCTGACTGCTATGGATGAAAACATCTCGTCTGATGCTTTGTTCTTAGGAAAGGTGAGTGTTGTTTCCACATTGTAGCGGAACTGGTTGTAAAGCTATTGATCATGATAATCAAACAATCACCTGCATTAATGTTCAGGTTGGAAGAGAACGACAGAGATTTGACTTCGATGATTTCGACACTGTTCCTCAGAAATTTAACATATGAATTAAGCAGGATCACGCTGTATATCGACCTATCTACGTGAACTTGAGAATTGTGATGGCAAAGATGCTGGACCATTTTATGTCTTTTCGGCTCCTTATTGTGCAAAGAGATGAAAAAATTTCAGTGATTTTCTCCCAATTGAGAAGAAGATATCTCTAGGTACTGTCTAGTTATAGAATTAGTTTTGGTCATGTTTTGTATTAGCTTTTGTTTTGCATTATTTTTTTATTGTTTCCTACAACGGTTATTTAAATAGCATGTCCAGAAAGGAGGCATTAGAGAGAGCTGAAACTATGCATGTGCAGTGGTAAGAAAATTAACAAGGATATAGGCCTGGTCGGCCTATGGATCGACATTCGAGGCTTTACACCAGGAACATTTCTAATGTCAAACTATCTGGTTCGACAGGCCCATAAATTTCTTCGTCTTTGGGCTTCACCTTTTTAAAACCACTGAGCCTGGTAATGCGGGTCACAGGAATGTATGCTATACTGTTTTGGCCCATCAACTCTGGGCTTTCTTGGGCCTCAATTCGTACCGAAAATTGTGGGCCATATCCTGGGCCCACTATTTTCACAAGCGTTTAATAATTTTTTCCGCGGCCAAAACATTCTAATTTCCGCCCCAATTTAGCTCTAATAGGCCCATTATGATCCTACTTCTGGCCCCATTTTACGTTATTGGACCGAATCCTGGCCCTTTTTTAAATCACTTCCAAATTTGGGCCTTTTAAAATTTATTGGGCCGCTTTTCTCGCTGTGGGCAACATTTGGGCCTGTTTTGAAAGTTATTGAGCCAAAGTTGGGCTTTTAACGTTATTGAGCCAATTTTTAGGCATTTTATGTTATTGGGCCGCCTTTGGGCCCTTTTCCACTATATTGGGCCTGTTTTACTTTATTGGGCCTGTTTTCACGTTATTGGGCCGCCTTTGGGCTATGTTTCATGTTATCGGGCCTATTTTCAAGTATTGGGCCTTCTTTGGGCCTCCTTTGGGCCATTATTGGGCCTGTTTTCACGTTACTGGGGCAAAGTTGGGCCTGTTTTCACGTTATTGGGCCAGCTTTGGGCCTGTTTCAAGTTATTGTAATGGCTTTGGGCCTATCTCACGTTATTGGGCCTCTTTTGGATCTGTTTTCACTTTATTGGGCTGCTTTTGGGCCTGGTTTCATGTGATTGGGCCTGTTTTCACTTTACTGGGTCAAAGTTGGGCCTGTTTTCACGTTATTGGGCCGGCTTTGGGCCTGATTTCAAGTTATTGGGATGGCTTTGGGCCTATCTCACGTTATTGGGCCGCTTTGGGATCTGTTTTCAATTTATTGGGCCGCTTTTGGGCCTATTTTATGTTATTGGGCCTGTTTTCACATTATTGGGCTAATTTTGGCCTGCTTTCCCATTACTGGGCCACCTTTGGGCCTACTATGATGTTTATGGGCCTGTTTTCACATTACTGGGCTGTATTTGGGCCTCTTTCATATCATTGGGCCTGTTTTCACTTTATAGGGCTGACATTTATTTGATTGGGCCGACACATGTACATTATTGGGCTGACTTTATACCTATTTTCCGATTATTGGGCCGGTTTCTGTGCTGTGTCCAATTTATTGAGCCGTGGGTAGGACCAGGGCGCAATATTTTGGGCCCACATTCTCAATATTTCCTCTATTCCGTCCCATCTCGAAAATTTCCTCTTTTGCTTTCTTTTTTTTCCTCATCATCATCATCATCATCATCATATGAATTTTGGAGTCTTCAGTCTCTCACCTTCTTCGTCATCGTCCTCCGTCTTCACCATGAAAAAGAAAAAGTATTAACACTCATTCTTTACTAACAGATTACACCGAAAAACAAGATGCATTGCAAAAGCAGACAGGCAGGCAAAGGGAACGAAGAATGAATGCATTTACGGCTGAGGAGACAAAGTTGTGAAACAGAGTTGCAAACTGGAGCTTTACTTGAGGAAAGACAACAATAATGCACCAGAAAACCTAACTCTGAATATCAACATTCCTTTTTTTGACATAACTCTGGATACATTTTCAAACAGGTTACGTTATGCTTTTTAAAACAAAAAGGTAAAGCTGCTTATGTGATTTGACATAACCAACCAACAACAGTAGTAGATTCAGTAATGTAACGCTCCCGACGGTAATTTGACATAACCAATGAACGGAAATTGACTACTAGCAGGCCTCATCCCTAATTTTTCCATAATTTCATTATGTTTTCAACGGACAGAGATGAAAACTGATATGTTTTCCCAAATCAACAATAATGCACCAGAAAACCTAACTCTGAATATCAACATTCCTTTTTTGACAATGAAGCACAGATACATTTTCAAGCAGGTTATGTTATGTTTCTTAAAGCTTATGTGATTTGACATAACCAACGAACAACAGTAGATTCAGTAATCTAACGTCCCTGACGGTAATTTGACATAACCAATGAACGGAAATTGAATACTCAACCCTAATTTTCCATAATTTCAATATGTTTTCAACGGACAGAGACGAAAACTGATATGTTTTCCCAAGTCAACAAAATAAGATGAAGAATACCTGCATTATGAAGATCGACAACTGCACCAATTGCAAAACCACAAATGAAGCTCCCGCGCGAACCTCTTCCCATTGCTATCCGCAACCGTCCCACTGAAACCACCAAACAACTTGGATGCCTCAGACGAACTCGAGGCCACGGCCTACAGAATTTCTCCACCGCAATAACCAAATGACCTCGCCATTAACGAGTTCCGCATCTTCCTGAAGACGGAGAGAATCGAATTCCTAGTCTCCTTATCCTCTTGCAATCGAACTCCTAAAACTTCTGGCCCATTCGACTTGAACGCCATCTTCGAAACTGCGTCAGATCCGTCGATCATCTTCTGGCCGATACGGTACCAACAATTGGAAACCCTAACGAGTTTCGCAAAGCGAGACGAGCTCGTCTCGGTGATTGAGATTCGTAGATCATCGATCGGTGACTCCACGCAACTGTTGATTTCTTTCTTGACGCCGGTGATGAACTCCGAGAAACGCTAGGAGTAGGTGGCGGAGAGGATTTAGTCATTGAGATGAGCACAGAGCGGCGTTGTAGTGAAGGTCGGTTCGGATCTTGATGAGCAGAGCAGAGCAGAGAATACTGTTCAGCGCACTAAAATGCAATACGCGCTCCTTTTGTTTTTAATTGAGGAAAATGAAGGTGGCTTGGCTCAGACCAAAAAAAAACAAATGAAGGTGGCTTGGCAGTCTGCATGGGCCGGGACAGGCCCAATATTAGGGCGTGTTTACTAAACAAAAATGGGAATGCTCATTTGTTTACTAACGCAGGAATGAAAACATTGTGGTGCGGGGTCCGATTACTAAAGGGGGGTTAGGATTGGAGAAGTGTGAAACGAAATCAACATTGTAATATAGCAAGGTAAGATGAAATAACCTCTAAACAATTGATCAAGATACAATAATTTTTAGGGAGATTCACTATTATACCCAATATAGGGGCCCAAATTATAAAAATACCCTATATAAAATGGACTTTAGAAACACACCCAAAGCTTATTTACAACATAACAAAAAAGCTTTTAACTTCTTATAAATTACAAAACTGCCATCAATTTCTTAAAACAAGCCCAACCCAAAAATCTCATAAAAATACCCAAAGCACTCAATAGGGCATCAAAGTAATTTAATAATCAATATTAAATTCAATAAGGTTAGCTATCATTTTTTGGGTTTTTTTTGGGTTTGTTTATAGGAATTCAATTGTGTAGGGTTTATTTATAATATTAGTGCTAGAAATGGGTATATCACTAAATATCTCTAATTTTTACGAGAGATTACGAAGCCAGTAATGTACAAGAGGAACACAATTGGATAAAATCTGGTCGGTCAATCTTTACATCATTTACAGAGAATGACCCAGATTACATCAGCTACCAAAATTATCAGAGGCATCATCCTTCATACCAATTCTTTCTTTTCTCCCCTTTTTTTTTTTTTTTTTTTTTTTTTTTTTTTTTCGGGTCTTTTCCCTTTGAAAGCAGTTCTCTGTCCCATGAAATATAGTC
>NC_047652.1:23683430-23698500 GCF_902201215.1 Prunus dulcis | reverse complement strand
ACATCATCTGAAGAAAGCAAGACATGAATCGGCGGGAATATATGTTGGAAAGTGTTGGGGGATTCATATCGTATGCTGACAAACAAGTGGAAAGAAATTCACAGTTTACTCTGAGTACAAATGCCCCATTATCTCCTCTTTGATGCCTGCTAGATTCCTTGCTTGCCTTATGCATAGCCCACTTCTTTCTTGGATCTACCTACAAAAATAAATATTTTTTCAGTAAATCATATGGATTTGGTACATATTGATCTGTAAAACTGAAGTGGTCTGCATCTGATCAACTACGAAACCTTTTCCATTCTGAATGATCAACTATGAGCTTCCTTAAACAAATTTTTAAACTATGAATCAGGTTAGTGTATACATATGTAAAACCATCCATGAAAAAATAAAGGCAAAATATTTACTTTCGATGTTTCAAGCTAACTATCATGAAATTAGCTTTCGGCAACACGTTTTCTTGGAAGGACACATTTTGGCAACATGTGTCCGGTATAAACCCAAATTTACAGTTCATGCAAGCAAAAGAAAAACAAGGGCACAGTTCAAACGAAAGATGTAGTTTCGTAGGTTTACAAAATTCTCTTCTGACTTCATTCCATATTCTATTATAACCACTAAATCCAATACTTGAATTTATTAGATTTCCCGTAATTTTGTAACATTCATTCCAACACCCTCTTCTCTTGCTTTGCCATATCCTAACAGATTCATGAAATTTCAATCAACTTACCTGCATTATGTTCTCCAATTTGAACTAAGAAACCCCAACTATTGCAGAGAAGTTGAGTATGAATGCAAATAACAAATAAGCAACACACATATGAAAGTAACTTACAAGAGGATACCTTTTTATTTCAACGAAGGGGCATAAGGGGCTGGGCATGGAGATACAGTGTGATCTGGTAACTGGTTTATCAGATCAACTGCCACCTTCAGACATGCATGGAGCATTTTCTTTTCTAACCTAATAAGCTGTGTAGCAACTCGTTTCTTTGGATTCAAATTTGCATCTGCCAACTACAGAAGAGAGAATATTAATTGAAATTCAGTTAGCCAAACGTTGGATCCCAACTAATTTCTAAGAGCCAAGATTACCAAAGACTCATCTTCACTCAATGTAGTTGGATAGCCAGCCAGCCGTGTTCTAAAATAATCAGCAAGTTGGTCCAACACTGCTCGTTCCATACAAGGACTCACCTATAAGTTTATAACATAAAGTACATGTTACCATAAAATTGTAATGTCAATAAAGACGAGAGACATTCACCAGTTAATCAAGTAAATTCCACATGGTTAGTTGAATCATTTTGAATTCCACGTGGTCTATAGACTATATGTCAATCACCAAATACCAGATACATAACCTCTGTAATTACATGATATAATACTGAATTGAAGATGATGGCCTTTGGCATGTTTGTTAAACCTTATCAAGGTTCTCAAACATTCTACAGTTTCATTCTCTTTTGGAGTAGTGCCATTAAATTCTTTTTTATGAAAATCATTTGCTCTTAGCCTAAAAGTGAACTTACCGGACAAATTGGGCCTTGAGAAGAGATTACAGACTGCATCTCTGAAGGATCTGAAACATAGCCCAGTCGCAGATAAGGAAGCATTTCAAAGACCGTTTCTTTTTCCTTTCCCACATTTACCTGAAGCATGAGACAGATTAAGTAACTAATGCAGGACAATCACGTAATAATTTTTTTTGAGTAAAATAGTTTCATGTACACACCTGAAAAGCTTGCACTGATAATTTTCCATTTCTTTGAGCAACCATTCTTTTATCTTGATATTGAGGATCCTCTGTATTCAAAGATGCCTGGAACACAAAGGGGATGTCGCATACTTAACACATAGAATAGAACACTTTATTTGACATGAACAGAAACATCAAGCTTGTAATAGAAAATTTCCAGATTTTACCTCAACCACCAAACGGTCATAAGAATTATCTTCATCAACAAAACCATAGTTTATAAGCAATTTTGAATTAGGCTGTGGTCCACACCTGCAATATTTTACAAAATTATGATTAAAGATACTACATTGCAGTAACATGATAAAAAAAAAATGTTCAAAAAATTATCTCATAGTTGTGGTAGTTATATACTTTTGAGAAATTTTAATAACATACCAAACACAAATAGATTCCCCTGCCTTATATGGGCGATCAACCACTAGTTGAACAGCACCATCAGTAGCTGTCAACATTGCCTTGCAGTTGCTTCTGTAAGCTAACAATGGGGGCCCAAGAGGAACCAAAGCAAATCTCTGAGCCAAGCTAACTTTCTGCGTTCAAAAGGGGAGAAAAATGTAATGAATCCAGATGCTTTGATTTAGAAAGACATGGCACAAAGAGAAAAGGGAGGACAGGGAGCACTTACAAAAATACTTATAATATTTTCTTATCTTGCACAAGTTAATTGTAAGAAGAAAACATACTACCAAATGGAATGAAAAAACTTACCTGTAAATGTACTACGCATGACTGAACTGCAACAAAAGCTTGTTTGAATATCTCAAATGGGAAGGCCTCGGTAGGACTGTCATATGGATATTGCTGCAAAATTCAAATAAAAACAGCACATTAATTCATATTATTGGCTACAGTTCTAATGCCGGTCAAATAAACTCGAGTATGACCTGAAATAGGGACCCAGCCATAAACCAGACAGTGTCAAGTTCATTATATTCCCTTTTAATTCCTTCACCCCTTTCATGAACTTCAGCCTGATTCATCACCGGAATAATATATGGTTAAAACGTTTTGAATTACTATGTATTCCATCAACTTACTTGATAGAAGAATGAACAGCAATCGTTGCAAGAATGATATTACAACGGTTAAAGGAAAACAAGCATAAGATTACCTTTGTGGGGCTGCCTGTAAGATAAGCCAGTTCAGCTTCTGACCACAAAAGGGGAGATTCCACTGCTAACTGACCCCTCCCTCGCTGACGATCAAGCTCTCTTATATATGGAGACCAAAAAGAATTCTTTCCTTGTTTCTTCTCATACATCAGATACAATGCCAAGCATGCCAATTCCGATAATTTGTTTGTAGTTAATAATTCCGCTGCATAGAGAATTAAGCAGAAAATAAAAATTGGTCCTAGATGTTCATTGAAATTAATCACAGTATGACATGCCAAGTAAGCGAATTTCTCACACAGAGGCATAGAAGAAAATACACATAAATGCATGCCCATGTGCCATGTATTATGAACATTCATCTTAAGCAGCAGAACGAGTTCGTATTGGTCTGGCCAAACATAATGAGAAAGTCAACAAAGAGTAACAATAAAAACAATGTACATTACCAATTGTTTCGTTTCCTAACACTCTCTTAAGCGTTACGACCAAGGAATCCGGCACGGAAAATGCAACATCGCCAACCTTGAGAAAAAAAAAAGAAAAAACAATTAAGTTCCATCAAGAGACTCAAAGAACAAAAGATGCTAAAACGAATGAATTAAAGAACTGCAAATCCAGACTTCGTTCACCTGAAGATCTTCACTGGCAGCTACGTAATGAATGGGCCTGTGTTTCTCATTATGCGAAGGCTTTTCTTTGAGCACGACTTTGCAAGGAGGTAGCCCATTCTTGTGCATCCAAGATTTCAAGTCTTCCTCCTCTTCTTTCTTGCTGACAACCTGACTGTGCTTGCCGTCCTCTTTACGCGACCCAATCAAGGTCTCGGAGCTCGAAGCCGAGCACAAATTTCTTCGGCGAGTCGATCTAAACGAAGGTACAAGCCCCGGGCTCTTGCTCTTCCGAGCCGAAAGTGAAACGAGGAGAAGGCGGTGCGAGGACGAAGAACGAACTGGCGACGACCAAATGCATCGATTATGCAGAGGACTGACCTCCATGGCAGAGTGGTGGATGTTAGGGTTGGGATTTGAGATTTGCTATTTGAGGTTGAAGAATAATTCACAGAGAGAGTGAGGGGGAAGTCCGCAGTGAGCGTACAAAGCTAGGTTTTGACAGTTGTCGGGAAATGGGAGGTGAGGTGGGAATTTCAGATTTTTTCTGAGTGATTATTATGTGCGAGAGATAAGAGTCTGAGAGCGCCAAGGGGCTGAAAGGGAATTGACACCGTGAGTTCGATTGGAGGGAAACAAACGATACTTTCTTGTGGACTGACCGACCTACAACCTCAAACTATAAGCTGGAGAAATAATTTGATTTCACGTCAGTGTTGTATTTATTTCTCCCTTCTTACCAATCCACTTATCTTTAGTAATATGCATTAAAGATCTCAAAATCTTCTCGTCTAATTAAAATGATTAAGAACATTCGAACTTGGATGAGCTTCCAACATAAAAAAAACATGTATTAGTCAGAGACAGTTGCCCCTTTATCAATGAGCAATCAGAACGAAAAATGAACGGCAAATTTGATTTTCTCGCAGCTTTCATATGTTGTGTACACAAGTTTATAAGTAAAATATCTCTTCAAGTTTCAACTATCTAGGTAAAGTGAAGAAAAGAAGAAAAAAATCAACAAAATCGACCCGATTTAAATTCTAAGAAGGTGAATGAGAATCTAAAATAATTTTAAAACTGGTTGACGAGACAAAATTTGACTACAAATTCAGCTTGGTTCTAAACATATCTCCGACGACCTGTCTTGGCTGTGGATTCTCTGGTCCTCTGTCCCGCTGCCCAGATGTAAAATACAAGTAACCGTTCCAGAAACCGGTTAATGTCGTTTTCACTCGGTAGGGAAGCCTTCCGATCACCGACCAAGTCTGTGTAGCAAATAAGTTGTTCACAAGTAAGATAAACACACTGTAATAGCACAATGCAAGCTTTAAAGATAAGTTGTAAATTAAGACAACACAATGCATGTTCCTTTCTTATTTTTAAAGTATTCTAGTAATAGGGGTAAGGGAAGACTAATACCATGGAGTCCACTTGGAACCGGAAAACCTCCCCAACAAGGATCATCCTTTTGGTCACTGGGTTCTTTTCTGTTGTACCTCCAGCAATGATAATTGAATTGTTGACAATTACCCAAGAACACTCTATGTGAGAGTTGGGTTTTGGCATGGGAGGCAACACTTTCCATTTCATTTCACCATCCAGCATATAAGCATCCCCGTAAACCACCTGAAAACAGTAACAACTGAGGCTATAAGAGATCATGTGAATAATTATTGCCATGGTGACTAATAGATCAAGTACAATCGGATATTGTGTTCTAATGAAAACACAATAATACCTCATGCCTACGTGAACATTTGAAAATTGGTGACCCAGGCTTGGGCATAAAATCACCCTCCTGACCACCAATAAGAAAGAGGCGATCATTCATCACAACACAAGCCCTGTTAGAAGATTGACTCTCACAGTGAGAAAACACTAAAACAAACCCACAGGATTTCAAGTTGCTGAGAGGAAATTTTTCAAGTGAATGAAATTGATGGTAAGAGAAACAAACCTATGTGGTCCCCCATGGGGAATGGGTGCTTCTTTCCGCCACTCTTTCTCCAATGCTTTGCCATCCTTCACAGCAATACTCCAGTGATCCACACTAGGCGTATGGCGGTTTTCTTTGCTGCCGCCCATCACATGGAGTCTGCCTCTCCACAATTGAGTTGCTGGAGCATACCTGCAAATTATCATGTTAAATCCTATCATCTAATCTAGGTGTCAAATATATGGATTACTTCACATAAATTTCAGCCACTAATATAACTCTAATGGAACTTCATTAGATCAACAGTTTGAGAGTCAAACGAAGAGCATTCTTGACTCTACTCTTAACTCTTTTAAGCATGTCAAAGAAAAGATTTGTTTCTTTCCCAACTTTTACAGCTACCAACAGTAGAGCACAAGGAATAACGTCAATAAGAAAATAGCAATTTCTGGAGTTTACATGGTCTGCAAAGTTATTTGATAGAAGGTAACCATGCAGATAAGAGAAGATATCATCTGACTCAGTAAACCAAGTTAAGGACTAGCATGTTAAGAGTAGATTGAGTAAAGAAAGATGAAGCAAGAGGTATAATGTATTTGTACAGTGTAATGTGCAACGCGATTAACACAAAACCTAACCAAATTAGGTACCTGGGGAAAGGTAATGGAAGCATACTGCTCCATTTCTTTGTCTCTGTGTCCAGCACAAATATACGAGCTGTAGGCCCTCTGCATTGGGGACCATATTGTCCTGATACCACATATATGTATCTTCCATCAGTGGCCACTCCTAAATGCGAATGCGCCATCTCTTTTGGGATATCCAATCTTTCCCCCCATGTATTGTCAGTGAAATTGTATACATCAACATGAGAGTGCACCTATAACACAAATGCATAAGTGAAATAGTGAAAGTAAGATCACATTCAAACTATTGAATTGGTTTAACTTCATAAAGCATTCCAACATCTTATGACCACCAGTTATTAATCTAAAAGAAGAGCGCAATAAGTAAAATACAGAACTTAAAGCAAAATAGATGAAGGTGTTAATAACACCCTGCTCCAAAGTGCTCCAAACTCAAATTATACATGAATATCAGACAAGCAAAAAAGATAGACAAAGATCCTCACATGGTCAATTGTGCCATATCCTGCAAACACGTAAAATATATTCTTAATCTGTATTGAAGAGCCATCGAGACGAGGCACCGGTGCGGGCGTCATATTCTCCCATGGTAACTCAGGTGCAGATATATCTGCAAAAGTTCCAGATAATAATCTCTCCGAAGCATGTTCCTTTTTGTCTTTGAAACTTCCTTTCTACATATAAGAAATGCATAATTCATAACCAACCAGCAACTACCAAAATGCTAAACAAGAAATGCATTTGAATTCTCAATATTTCAATTACTTTGGGCTGAGAAAACAACATTCCCCCTTAACTGGATTGAAAAACGATACTCTGATAAGTTTTCTAACTTTCCGAAATCCAAAATAACATAAATTATAAGAGTAAACAATAAGTTATCCATTTTTTCTTAAAAATTTCCTGCTAACCCAGAGATTCCATAGGAAACAATATGCTTACATCCCCAACAAAAAAAACAAATTTCATAAAAAAAAAACACAAACACAAATGGGAATCAAAAAATGGGCATTACCTGGTCAGCTTCATTGGCGGTGACATTTGGTACAACCAAGGCCCCAGATTTGTCAAGCGCCAAATTGGAAGAAATGAAGGAATAGGCAGAAGAAGAATAGGAAGAAGAAGCCCAAAGAAAATCTGCAACGAGGGCACCTCCGAGCAGACATGCGCAAGATGTGAGAAATACCCATTTTGCAGCAGAAGAAGAATGAGTGTGATGTTGGGTAAACCTGGACATTTTTCATCCAAACCCATGACGCGGAGTAAACCATTTATAAAGATAAGAGAGTGCTTGAAATTGAGAGAGAAGAAAATAGTTGCACTGGAATTCTGAGGAGCAAAAGAGTTGGGCGCCGATGGTTTCCATTCACTTTCGCTCCGTGTGCCTTAGCTTACTGTTTTCTGGCTTTCCTTTTCTAAATTATATTTGTATGGTATGTTCGCTATTTCCAATGGGTTTTTATAACTTCGACGCCCAGCTGTCAAGAAATAAAGTCAAGGGCAGGCCTTTGATGAAAAAAAGATCAAGGGCAGGGCAGTACTCCGCGTATGCCAACTGTTGTCTGCTCATGGTCACGTTTAACTCCGTACCACGTCCATATTGGGCCCACACTGTACCACAGGCCTCGGTTCGGTCCAACTGTCTAGTCCTTTGTTCGACAATGGCCAGGCCCAATTTTGATAAATAAGTAAAGAGGGAAGAAAAAAAAATCATGAAGGCACAATAAGGGCAAATCAGAACACGACCTTCCGGTGGACAGATAGATCAGAACGGAAAACCATTTTAGTAAAAAACTTTATTGTTTTGTAAAAAAAAAAACATATACATATGATATCTTAATCACCTGAACTACAAGTCCTTTACAATAATAATAAAAATATCCGCTATTCATTACATACAAAATCTTTGAGGTGAGTCCGAAACTAGCAAATTAATAATTAATCAGACTTACAAAAGTAATGATTTTCAATCGAACAGTGAATAATTTGCTTATCAGCCGGAGAAGGACAAGTGGTCCTTTTTTACACACACCCTGAAGATTTTGTTAAGAGACACAGACAGTTGTGTGGTATATATATTTCCATATAAATCATATATGGGATGGCAATTTTTGTGTCTGCGTGCGTGTGTGTAAACCTTTCACCCGGTGATGCGTATAATGTCACAAGGTCTCTGTGCTTAAACAATTAGTAGTGCTTTAGCAAAGCATGTGAAAGTATTGTATATAGTGGCTGTTCCTGGAAAACATAAGCATCAGTTTTGCTCACTGCTATATGTCGATTACTGCAGGGTTGTCTAAGCACCTGCCATGTTCCATTACAGTTAATGGTTAGATGATCACGGCTATATAGTTTCTAGGAACATCTGGAAACCGCTTCAGCTAATGGAGATTATATGGATGATTCATTTTTATTCTATTGTACAGAGAATTGTTTATTCTTTGTTCCCTTTGTTGCAGCCTTGACAGAGAATTCTTTAATTTCCGACAACAAACCACTTGTTCAAATCTACATCAAGGCGTACTCAACTAACTAGGATTAGGTCCGGTTAAGTCGTACATTGAGATCAAAACCCTAATCGTAAAACACTAGATTGAGTTACGTGAGTTTCCAAGCCTAATAGAGTAATAAGTGCCGTAATAGACTTATGTTTGAGGCTTGAGAAAGGTTTTCGGAACAAGTTTGGAAGTTACGGTTTTTGGTTCGAGACTTGAATTTCAGGTTTGGAGGCTAAAATCAATTTTTGGAATACTAAAATAGTTTTTACAATATTTTTAGGTACTTAAACGAATTTTCCAGGATTTTTAAATAATAGAAACTATTAAAAAAATACTTTTGGGAATTAAAAATAGTTTTTCAAGTCCATAAAAGAATTTAAAAGAATTAAATACGATTTATTAAGTAATTTCTGAAATTAATTAAAATATTTAAACTAATTATTCACTAATTAAAGTAATTAAATAAGACTAATATATTACTTAATTACAAATATTAAACTAAACAAACTAATTTGTACGAAATTTTAAAACAAAAAAAAAAGTAAACAAAAAAAAAGTAAAATATTTCAATACTAATTATTCATTACATAAATAATAATTGAAATATTTAGTAATTAAATAAGACTAAGATATTTCTTAATTACAAATATTAAACTAAAAAGACTAATTTTTTTAAATAAAATAAAATAGGTATGTTAGAATATATTAAAAACAGTATAGCCGGGCGCCTATACTATTTAAATATTTGAATTTATTTAAAGAGTATAGCCGTGCGGCTATACTATTTAGATATAATATTAAAAACTTATAGCGGGGCTGCTGTACTATTTTAATATAATATTTAATGAGTATAGCGCTAGACTATTCAAATATAATATTTAAAGAGTATAGCCGCACGGCTGTACTATTTGAATATAATATTTAATAAGTATAGCCGAACAACGATACCATTTAAATATAATAATTAAATAATGCAATTGCGACTATACTCTTCAACTATTAGAATGGCCATTTCCCCAAGTGCTTAAAGCATGGAAGATAGCTTTTGCAGTCCTTCCTTTATCTACCACATCAAAATGATTGTAATGCTACTAATAAATTCATAAAGTAAAAAAGAAAAAGAAATTTCCAGTGGAAAAACAGATGCAACAATATCTCACCAAGTTTCTTTGCTCCTACAATAGCTAATAAATTAATAACCTTGAAAAAAAAAACATTTAGTAAACTAATATATCCTAAACAAGATAAGTAAAGATCCAGATTACTGAGATTTTGTCAAGACCCAAAAGATGCAAAATGGACCAACAAAGAATAGAATTCCACTTTATTTCTGTCTTTTACCTCTCTACTGTTTTTTATAAAACCAAATACAGAAGGATTGAACCTTCAAAACATATGACAATTTCCAAAACAAAACAAAATTAAATAAATGAAGATCTAAATGTTCATGTCCACTTCTTGGGATTGGTATATTTTGGATTTTATAAGTCTCAAAATTGTTTAGTAATCATAACATTAGCACTGACAAGACCTTCTTACGGAGCCATTAGCCCTTCAGTCGTGTAAGAAAGGGACTTTGAGAAGCAGTGTTTGCATCACATTTACCCGGGATCAAGTTTAAATATGCCAGAGTAGTAGATCAATAAAATATTTTAATATGCACTAAAGAAATAATAATTAAAATATAAATACTAATTAAAGCAATTAAAAAAGTCTAAGATATTACTTAATTACATATATTGAATTAAAGAAGTTGGCCAAAGAATAAAAGCAAAGAAACTATTTGTGGGATTAAGTAATATCTTAGCCTTATTTAATTACATTCATTAGTAATTATATTTAATTTATTAATTCTTTATTGAAACATTAGTATTAAATATTTTAATTAACTTCATAAATCATATTAATTAATTTTTTAATTTTTTTCTTTAATAAAATATTTAAACACTAATTATTCACTAAGTAAACAATAATTAAAACATAACTGAAAATTAAAACGTATAGACAAACGACTATACTTTTAAATATTCCATTTATAGAGTCTAGCCGCACGGCTATACTTTGAAAATATTATATTTAAAAGGGTACAGCCGGGCGGATATACTTTTATAATTTTCTATTTATAAAGTATAGCTGAACGGCTGTACTTATAAATATTTATAGAGTAGAGCCGATCGGCTATACTTTTAATATTCCATTTATAGGGTATAGCCGAGAGGCGGTACTTTTAAAATTTCGATTTCAAAAGGTATGGCCGAGCGGCGATATTTTTAAAATTTATATTTACAAAATAGCCGCACGGCTATACTGTGGAAATATAGCCGTACGGCTATACAGTTAAAATTTTCTATTTATAGGGTACAACAGTGCGGCGGTACTCTTAAATATTCCATTTATATAGTATAGCCGCGCGAGTACACGCTGAAAATATTCTATTGAAAGGGGTTAACTGATCAGAGATACTTTTTAAAATTTCTATTCATAGAGTATAGCCGTGCGGCTATACGTTGAAAATATTCTCTTCGAGCGGGTATAGCCGTTCGGATATACTGATAAAATTTGAGAGGGTATAGCCCCAGTTGTGGAGGAACAAGCTGTCATGCGTATTCATCGTATTGGTCAAACAAAAAGGGTGATGATCAGGCGGTTCATCATGAAGGTCCTTTTTCTTGTCTGATAAATTTTTAATGTCTTATTTCTTTTGTTGATGCGAAAAAGTGGTTGGACACGTGGTTCGCCCAACTTAGTGATATTGCGTCTTCGGAAGGTAGTTAGTCTTCGGAAGATCAAGTTCCTGCAAAAAGGGAACGTTCGGTAAGACCTTGGGGTACCGGTGCGGTACCGGCCGAAGGCTCTCCGATGCTTAAGTAAGGACGGATTTAGTAAAGATTAGACTACAGATCAAGCGGTAGCGTACCGTTTTGTGATTCTGTCCCTCTTTTTGGGAATAGGGTTATCCTTATATAGGCCTTGGGAGGCGTACTTATATCCATTTTTCCGATGTGGGACTGCAGGGGCTGATCGTGAGCATGACACGTGTCCCAGGTCAAAAGTAGCAAGATGTATAGGATTCGGTAGGGTACATGCCGAAGGGCGGGCAATGGTGCTGACTCCGTCCACGTGTTAGGCGGTCATTGGTCGTTAAATTATGGTATAAACAGTAGTCCCCCAAGTTCTCTGCCGAAGGTTCTTCGGAAGGGAATTTGGTTCAGTAGGCGATTCGTAGTTGCCCTGCCGTTCGGCAATTTCGTTTGGGGGAGGTCCCCCTGGGACCCGATGGGTCGCCGATGCTCAGAGGGGAGAGGGCAGAGACGCCTCGTTTCCCGCGCCTGGCGCGTGGAGGCGCTTCGTCTTCTGCGCCGGGCGTGCAGAGACGCTTCGTCTTCTGTACCCGGCGTGCAGCCCACATCACCACCCATTGAGTGACACGTGGCAGACGACGTGACGCCTGACGGCTGCCATTATGAGCCGTTTGGTTTCCCGAGAAATACCGTTGCAGCCATCTCCCTATAAATGGAGGCCGTTCCGGGTGCAACACTCACTTTGCGTTTGAGAGTTGAAGCGAGAGCTCTGCGTAGGCGATTTCCGAAGAGTGTTTACGGCAAACAAGGCGATTCCCGAAGCGCGCGAACGGCAGACAGAGCGATTTTCTGAGGAGTCCTCGGCAATTAAAGCTTGAACAACACACAAGGTAAGATACCGTTCGGTATCCTCGCTTTTAATTCTCGTATTTCGTGCATGCCTTCTAGTATAGGCCTCGCCGATCGTCCTAGGAGCTTTCCTCCGGTAGTCTAGAGGACTATAGGTAGTGGCTTAGGCGTCGGTAGGGTAGTTTACAACACATCCACCTTAGCCTTCGTTTCCTTTCCTTTTTGTAGATGTCTGCTAGCGAGTCTTCTTTCGGCAGTGAGCCCAACGCATTCGATGAAGAGTTATCATCGGGCTGGGACACATCTAGTCCGTCTGTAAGCTTCGACGCCGAGGGCCAAGAGGACACCGATGTGGAAATTATCGGTGAGGAGGCGATCTCCGTTCCTACCCACGGTGTCGGCAAGGGGCTGATGACGGGGCAGCCGTTCCCTATAGCTGCAGTGTATAAGGATGGTACCCACGTTGGGCCGTTTGATGACCAGCCCGTGGCCTCCACTTCTGGCCGTGGTGAGGGTATTGCCGGTCCTTCTCGACCGAGGGTGACCATCGTCCACCGAGGGCCGCCTAGGGTACCGGTGGGGATCCCTCAGAGGGCTCTGTTCGGGGTCGACTACCTGGAGCCGAACAAGCTTACCGAACGGGAGCTCCAAAGGATTAGGGCCGAATACCACATTCCTGACTCGGTAAAAATGAGGATCCCGAGTCCGACCGAGTCCCTCAGCGACCCCGGAGATGGCGAGGTCGCCTTCTTCGAGCAGGATGGTGCAGTGCAGGAGTCGGTGCCGGATGCCGCCGTTAAAATGTCGTCAGTCTGATCGCACGCGGTCAGGCACGCCTGGCCAATACAATCCCAACTTCTGGGTGGCTCTGATGGGGGTGATAACGGCATTTGGGATTGCCGGGGAGGGGGAGCCCTCCTACGAACAGTTCTCCCACCTCTACAGCGTCACCAAGTCAAAGAGTGCCGATCATGGTGGCTGGGGTCAGGCGAACTGCCTGAAGGCTTCCGAGCGGGGGCACTTTATCAGCTCGGTGCCGACTTCCCAGAAGTCGTGGAGGAATCGGCGAGTGCTACTCTCCGGAGATTGGGAATCGCCGTCGGGAGTGCGCCCGCTGTTCCCAGTGCCCACGACTTTCCAAACCGCCGGTAGGGTTCCTAGTTGCAGATCGGTAGGCAGTCTGGCTTTTCCTCTTTATCTTATACTGATTATTATTGTTTTTTTTTTTTTTGGACAGGCAAGCTCAAGCAGCCGACTCCTACCCAAGGCGAGATTCGACAGATCGACAGGGTACGGCTGAAGGTACCCGCTGCCGAGCGAGGGTATCCGCGTTTCCTCTTCACCGATAATCTCATCAGAGCTAGGCTTGTCGACCCTGCCGAGAGTGAGTATACATGCTTCTACGTTTTGTATGTTTTTCTTTCGTTTGTGCATACCGACTAACAGGTTGTCCTTGACCAGTGACGGACGCAAGGATGGCTGCCGAGGCCAAGAAGATGAACGAATCTTCGAGGCGGCGCTTGATGATGGGCCTCGAGAAGAAGAAGAAGAAACAACTCGAGGCCCCTGCCGTTCGGCAAGAGACGGATCCGGAGGACGTTGTCCTCTCGGAGCGTCTGCGGCAGTTGGCCTCTGAGCCCGCTGTCAGGCCGCCTGCCGAGGTGGAGGCGCCGAGGCCGTCGGCTGCCGACGCCGCGGCTTCAAGGGCGGCAGGTAAGCGACCGGCGACGGTCGATTTGGAGGCTTCGCCAGTTTCCAAACGGAGCCGTCCTTCGGAGGCTCCAAGGGCCGTCTTTGCTGCGGAGGACGAGGGCGGGCCTACCGAGGCCGTCACCATCGCCTGTCCCTCGAAGACAGTGCAATTTGTCAACCACATGATCCTCGGATCCCAAATGGAGCTGCCAGAGGTTGACGAGTTGCCGAAGAAGCTTCTTCGGGAGCAGGCTGGCCGTGCCTTCCGATTGCAGGCAGCGGTAAGAATCTCACTTTCGGCCTTGCCATTCCTTCTTTTTTACCGATGTAGGCTTTCTGACTGTTTTATTTGTGTGCAGGCGTCCATGGAGATGTGGCTCTGCGCCAAGCGAGCCATCTCCGCTGCTGAAAAGGCGAAGAGGGCTTACGATGACGGCAGGGCTAAAGTCGCCGAAGCTGGCAAGGCTATTCAGGCCCACGCCCAGCTACAAAGGGAGAAAGAGGCTGCCGAACGGCGGGCCCTTGCTTCGGAAGCGATGGCGGGCGAGGCACGGGCAGAGCTGGAGGCTGTGCGGGCGGCTCTGGAGGCAGCGCGGGCGGCAGCTCGTGATGCCGAGGCCGTTTCTGAGGCCATACAGGACGCCATGCAAGAGTCCGAGCGGAACAAAGCTGCGGAGGTAGAGGCTGCCGTGCAAACGGCAATCCAGGGATATCGTTCGTCGGGGGAGTTCGCTGCCCTGCTGGACGGGGAAGTCGGCTCCGAGATGGTGGGTATGTTGTACCGATTCAAACGGTACAACCCTGGCCAGAAGCTGAACCTCAACTTCGCCGCCGATCCCCCTCCCCTTCCCGAAGGAATTACTGAAGAGATGATCGAAGAGTACGAAGGGGAGGACGCCGCCGAGGCTCCTGGGACTGCCGACGCCGCCGCCGGTGACGAAGCCGCTGCCTGAGGGCTTGTATCTGCACCTTTGTAATAGCTTAGTTTTTATTTTCTGTTTGTTCAGAACATATTGGTGCCGAGGGCACCGCTTAATTTTATCATAAGTTTTTATCCAATTGCCAAGTGTTTGTTTATTTATATCATATGATAATTGTCGTGGGCTAATTGCCGATTGAATTTTCTTACTACCGTAGGTTAATAAGAAGTCAA